>NW_021166931.1:70000-80000 GCF_900634415.1 Cottoperca gobio | reverse complement strand
TATACCATCAACATCCACATCTGTAGTATTATATACCATCAACATATGTATTATTATATACCATCAACATCCACATCTGTAGTATTATATACCATCCACATCTGTACTATTATATACCATCTGCATCTGTAGTATTATATACCATCAACTTCCACATCTGTAGTATTATATACCTTCAACATCCACATCTGTATTATTATATACCATCAACATAGTAATCAATATCCACATCTGTATTATCATATACCATCAACATCTGTATTATTATATAACATCAAGATCCACATCTGTAGTATTATATACCATCAACTTCCACATCTGTAGTATTATATACCATCAACTTCCACATCTGTAGTATTATATACCACCAACATCCATATTATAATATACCATCAACATCCACATATGTATTATATACCATCAACATCCACATCTGTATTATTATATACCATCAACATAGTAATCAATATCCACATCTGTATTATCATATACCATCCACATCTATAGTATTATATACCATCAACATCCACATTTATAGTATTCTATACATCAACATCCACATCTGTAGTATTATATACCATCAACATCCACATCTATAGTATTATATACCATCAACATCCACATCTGTAGTATTATATACCATCAACATCCACATCTATAGTATTATATACCATCAACATCCACATCTGTAGTATTATATACCATCAACATCCACATCTGTAGTATTATATACCATCAACATCCACATCTGTAGTATTATATACCATCAACATCCACATCTGTAGTATTATATACCATCAACATCCACATCTATAGTATTATATTACATCCACATCAGTATCATTATATACCATCAACATCCACATCTATAGTATTATATACCATCAACATCCATATCAGTATCATTATTTACCATCAACATCCACATCTGTACTATTATATACCTTCAACATCCACATCTGTAGAATTATATACCATCAACATCCACATCTGTAGTATTATATACCATCAACATATGTATTATTATATACCATCAACATCCACATCTGTAGTATTATATACCATCCACATCTGTACTATTATATACCATCTGCATCTGTAGTATTATATACCATCAACTTCCACATCTGTAGTATTATATACCTTCAATATCCACATCTGTATTATTATATACCATCAACATCCACATCTGTAGTATTATATACCATCAACATCCACATCTGTATTATTATATACCATCAACTTCCACATCTGTAGTATTATATACCATCAACATCCATATTATAATATACCATCCACATCTGTAGTATTATATACCATCAACATCCACATATGTATTATATACCATCAACATCCACATCTGTAGTATTATATACCTTCAACATCCACATCTGTATTATTATATACCATCCACATATATAGTATTATATACCATCAACATCCACATCTGTAGTATTATATACCTTCAACATCTGTATTATTATATACCATCAACATAGTAATCAATATCCACATCTGTATTATCATATACCATCAACATCTGTATTATTATATAACATCAAGATCCACATCTGTATTATTATTATTATTATATACCATCAGCATCCACATCTGTATTATTATATACCATCCACATCTGTATTATTATATACCATCAACTTCCACATATGTAGTATTATATACCTTCAACATCCACATCTGTATTATTATATACCATTAACATAGTAATCAACATCCACATCTGTATTATCATATACCATCAACATACCAATCTGTATCATTGTATAACATTAACATCTGTATTATTATCTACCATCAACATCTGTGTTAGTATATACATCAACATCCACATCTGTATTGTTATATACCATCAGCATCCACATTCTTTAGTATTATATACCATCAACATCCACATCTGTATTATTATATACATCAACATCCACATCTGTATCATTATATACCTTCAACATCCACATCTGAAGTATAATATTACATCAACATCCACATCTGTGGTATTATATACCATCAACATTCACATCTGTAGTATTATATACTCAGTTTAGTAATCAGCTTAGTAATCAACATCCACATCCACTTCACTTTATGATAATTATGAGATGGTAAGGTCAGTTTAACTTGCTGCTCCAAGTCTTTTGTTTTGAAAGTGTTGTTGCAGTGGTTTCCTGAGCTTGTGAGAGTGTGTGTGTTAGTGAATACTGATCAGGTGTGTGACTCCTGTTGCATTACTGTCTTTATGAGGAGTCCTGCAGTAACAAACGGCTGCAGACAGGAGAGGATGGAGTCTGTAATGTGCAGGTTTCTCCTCTGGAGAGCAGGAAGCAGATCATTATGAGCAGCTTCAGGTGGATGTTAGAGGCGTTAGAGGCGCTGGTAGAATCGTGGATTGACCTGGAGATATAGCTGCAGCTAAACACTCACTAAGTGTGAAGTATTTCAGACAGATCACTGTGGTTACGACATCTGGTTTTATAGCAGGATACAACACCTTCTGTTCTTAGACCCTCACATCGCACAAGGAAAAACTTCCTAAAAGAAACCCCAAAATTAAAGGGGGAAAATGGAAGAAACCTCAGGGAGAGCAACTGAGGAGGGATCCCTCTCCCAGGACGGACAGACGTGCAATAGATGTCGTATGTACAGGATAAACAACATAGTACAAATACAACATTTGACAGAAATTATGTTGTGTTGGAAAAAAAAGAAATAGAAAGTATGGATGAATCCAGGAAAATGTCAATAAGGCTTCCCGGTGTCCAGCAGGACCAGGTCAGCAGGCACTGTCACGATTCATGATGCTGACGTAAACTTTATCAGTGGCAACCTGCCACATGAGAGACAGACACTCCGGGGATGATACCCCGGATGATGAGTTAGTAACATACATTTACATAAATGCATACAGATAGAGAGGGAGAAGAAGAGAGAGGGAGGGGAGGAGAGAGGAAGAGAAGGAAGAGAGCAGGGAGGTGTCCCCCGGCAGTCTAAGCCTATAGCAGCATAACTAGGGGCTGATCCAGGGCAAACCTGAGCCAGCCCTAACTATAAGCTTTATCAAAAAGGAAAGTCTTTAGCCTACTCTTAAATGTGGAGAGTGTGTCTGCCTCCCGAACACAAACTGGAAGCTGGTTCCACTGGAGAGGAGCTTGATAGCTGAAGGCTCTGGCTCCCTTTGTACTCTTAGAGACTCTAGGAACCACAAGTAACCCTGTAGTCTGGGAGCGTAATGCTCTAGTTGGTTTATAAGGTACTATGAGATCTTTAAGATATGCTGGAGCCTGACCATTAATTGCTTTGTAAGTCAGGAGAAGGATTTTGAATTCTATTCTGTATTTTACCGGGAGCCAGTGCAGAGCAGCTAATACAGGAGTAATATGATCCCGTTTCCTTGTTCTTGTCAATACACGTGCCGCTGCATTTTGGATCAACTGAAGAGTCTTAAGCGACTTTTTGGGACAACCTGATAACAATGAGTTGCAGTAATCCAGCCTTGAAGTAACAAATGCATGGACTAGTTTTTCTGCATCATTTTGAGACAGGATGTGTCTTATTTTTGCAATGTTACGTAGATGAAAGAAGGCAGTCCTTGAGATTTGTTTTATGTGGGAGTTAAACGACAGATCTTGATCAAAGATGACGCCAAGATTCCTTACAGTGGTGCTGGAGGCCAAGTTAATGCCATCCAGAGCTTCTATGTCATTAGAAAATGCGTTTCGGAGGCGTTTAGGGCCAAGTATAATAACTTCAGTTTTGTCTGTGTTTAACATCAAAAAGTTGCTAGACATCCAAGTTTTTATGTCCTTAAGGCTTGAAGTTTAGCCAATTGATTGGTTTCATCTGGTTTAATTGATAGATATAATTGGGTATCATCCGCATAACAATGAAAGTTTATAGAGCGGTTCCTTATAATATTGCCCAAAGGAAGCATATATAAGGTGAATAGAATCGGTCCACGTACAGAACCCTACGGAACTCCAAGACTTTGGCTGTCATGGAGGATTTATCGTTAACAAGTACAAATTGAGATCGCTCAGATTAATAGGACTTGAACCAGTTTAGTGCGGTTCCTTTTATGCCAACACAATGTTCCAGTCTCTGTAGTAGAATGTCATGATCAACAGTGTCGAAAGCAGCACTGAGGTCTAACAAGACAAGAACAGAGACAAGTCCTTTGTCTGATGCCATTAGAAGGTCATTGGTAACTTTCACCAGTGCCGTCTCTGTGCTATGATGAACTCTAAATCCAGATTGAAAAACCTCAAATAAACTATTATTATGTAAAAAGTCACACAACTGTTTTGCAACTGCTTTCTCAAGGATCTTAGCGAGAAAGGGAAGGTTAGATATCGGCCTATAGTTGGCTAAAACCTCTGGATCAAGTATAGGCTTTTTAAGAAGTGGTTTTATTACAGCTACTTTAAAGGATTGTGGTAGTAGCCAGATAATAGAGACAGGTTGATCATATTTAATAACGAGGTGTTAATTAAGGGTAACACTTCTTTAAACAGTTTAGTTGGAATCGGGTCTAAAAGACAGGTTGATGCTTAGACGATGAGATTGTTGAAGTTAGTTGGTTAAGGTTGATTGGAGTAAAACAGTCGAGATATATTTCAGGAGTTACAGATGTTTTTAAGGTTCCGGAGGTTGAAGTTAAGTCATTACAGATTGAGGTCAGGAGGAGATTAATTTTGTCTCTAATAATTATAATTTAATCGTTAAAGAAACTCATGAAGTCGTCACTACTGAGAGATATAGGAACAGAAGGCTCTGTAGAGCTGTGACTCTCTGTCAGCCTCAGTGCTGAACAGAAACCTGGGGTTGTTCTTATTTTCTTCTATTAAGGAAGAGTAATAAGCTGCTCTGGCATTACGGAGAGCCTTCTTATACGTTTTAAGATGATCTAACCAGACTAAACGAGATTCTTCCAGTTTAGTGGAACGCCATTTACTTTCAAGATTTCTCGACTTTTGTTTTAGTTTGCGGATTTGTAAATTAAGCCATGGAGCTTTCTTTTTCTGTTTTATGATCTTCTTCTTTAGAGGAGCGACAGAGTCGAGTGTTATTCGCAGTGAGGCTGCAGCGCTATCAACAAGATGATTAATTTGGGAGGGACTAAAGTTAGCATTGGAGTCCTCCATTATATTGATATTGAGTTCTGGTATTGAATAAAGTGCTGATGGAATCACTTCCTTAAATTTAGTCACAGCACTTTCAGATAAACATCGAGCGTAGGATATTTTGCCTACTGGCTTGTAGTCCAGTAACAGGACTTCAGAAGTTATTAAAATGTTCTGATAAAAGAGGATTATGTGGACACACTGATAAACTTTCAGTTTCAACACCATATCCCAGAACAAGGTCCAGAGTGTGGTTTAAACAGTGAGTTGTTCATGTACATTCTGACTGAACCCAGTGAATCTAATATTGAGATAAATGCATTATTAAGGCTGTCACTATCAACATCCACATGAATATTAAAGTCACCTACAATAATTACTTTATCTGTTTTAAGGACTAAACTTGATAAAAGTTCAGATAGAACTTCAGAATACGGACCAGGAGGGCGGTACACAGTAACAAATAAAACTGGCTTTATTGTTTCCATGTTGGGTTTGAGAGCGTAAGAACAAGGCTTTCAAAAGAGTTATAGTTTAGTTCAGGCTTAGGATTGATCAAGAGGTTTGAGTCAAATGTGGCCGCAGCTCCACCTCCTCGGCCAGTACCTCGAGGAATGTGAGTATTAATATGACCAGGTGGAGTGGATTCATTTAGACTGACATATTCTTCATGTCTCAGGTTTCAGTGAGACAAAATAAATCAATCTTATTATCTGATATTAAATCATTTACCAATCCAGCTTTTGTTGATAAAGATCTGATGTTTAAGAGCCCACATTTAATGTTTCGATTTAGTTGTACTTTTGCAGCGGTGGTGTTTATTTTAATGATGTTTTCATGTATAACTCCTCTTCTGTTAACCATAGACTTGATTAGTTTCAGTGGTCGTGGGGCAGACACAGTCACTATGGGGATTTGAGTGGGTGACTGCCCGGAAAGAAGCACAGAGAAGTGTGTAAGACTGCAACTCTTTGTCCTGGTCTCAACTCTGGGTTGTCATGGATTAGGTCCACTAATAGACTTTGTAATATTATTGGATATGAGATCTGCTCCAGCCAAAGTAGGATGGATGCCGTCACTCCTAATCAGACCAGGTTTTCCCCAGAAAGTCCGCCAATTGTCTACGAAGCCCACATCATTATCTGGACACCACCATGAGAGCCAGCGACGGAATGATGACATGCGGCTAAACATGTCATCATTCAAAAGATTTGGCAGAGGACCAGAGAAAACTACGGAGTCCGACATTGTTTTGGCAAATGTACACACCGACTCCACATTAACTTTAGTACACTCCGATTGACGCAATCGCGTGTCATTACTGCCGACATGAATAACAATCTTACTGTATTTACGTTTAGCCTTAGCCAGCAGTTTCAAATGTGCTTCTATGTCGCCCGCTCTGGCCCCCGGAATGCACGTGACTGTCGTCGCTGGTGTCTCAAAATGAACGTATCTCAAAATTGAGCTACTGATAACCAGAGTTGGCTTCTCAGCTGGTGTGTCACTGAGTGGGGAGAATCTGTTAGAAACAGCAAGCGGTTGGTGGTGAACCGTGGGCTTCTGATAACACTTCTTTCGGACAGTCACCATGTCTCCCGGCTGCTCGGGCCCCGCCGGGGGACAGCTAACAGGAGATACCACTGGTAGACCCGCACCGACTATAGGGGGCTTGCTAACAGCTACACTTGCTAACCGCTGACTAGCCATGGTGCGGAGCCGCTCATCTATCCCTCTAAAACTCGCCTCCAACCCTGCGTATAAACTACATTTAATACACGTACCATTATCACTAAAGGAGGCCGAGCAATAGCTAAACATGAAACACACCGAGCAGGAGAGAGCAGAAGAGGGAGATGCCATAGCTAGCTGACGAGCTGCAGCAGCTAACGTTAGCAGAGCCGAAAGGAGCGTAAAGAATTGAGGATTTAGCGAGAGTCGCTAAGAGAAGGAGGATAAGGAGAGAGTTGTAAGTGCTTAGGAAGTACAAGTATAGGTTTAGATAGATGACAGGTAATTAGCCGATGTGATCAAGAATATAACAACATTAACTGGGTCAAGCTGGAGCTGCCGAAGTATGCTACCAGCAACACAGAAACATTAACAACCGGAAATGACGCGCTTACCGTAAAACTACTGATTGTCTGATTTGCAAAGGATCCTAAAACGTTAGAGAGTCCAGCGACAGAAAAACACCGCCACACTGCTTGCAATTCAGTTTGATTGGAGTATCATGGAATTTCACTAAATGTCTGACATCTTTGCATCTAAAAGGCGTTAAAATAAAGTTCAGAGCTCTGATGATATGAACTGTTTCGCAGGCTGCGAGTGCAGCAACGTCTGGATCTGATGGATGATGTGTGGATCAAAGGCACTTGATTTGATATGCAGCGCAGCGTTTTAAACGTCATCACAGCCCATCATGTTCATTAGACACTGATGCTTAATGCTGGCTGTGCAGCGGCTGAGGGACAGGAGCTGCTTTCATCAGGAGCTTCGGTGGTTTTCTCAGAGAGGAAAAAGGTTTTCCATCGTGTGTTTATCCAAACAGAAGAAATGTTGTGTTTCAGCCTTAATGAGACGCTGTTACATAAGTCCTGCAGGAGGCCGGCGGAGGCTTTAATGAGGCCTGATGAGTCTCTGTGCTCAGCACCTTCATCATGGACTCTGCAGGCTGGAAACATGCTCAGCCTTACTGCTCTGACTCATTTAAAGGAATCATAAACTGAAATGGAACAAATCGTTTAGGTTCCTGCTGATTGACTAATAAGAGTTAATAATTAACCATAGTTAAAAAATATCAACGATGCGGTGGAGACCTGAAGGGAAAGTGGCTGCATGTGTCCACGACAATACACACAACATGGAGGCTGCTAACTCTGTTGGACGGTGACCTGAGGACTCAGTGTCCTGTTTTCCACACACTGTAGCCGGAGATAAATGATGATTTGACTTGTTGGTATGTGGGTTAGGGTAACACTAATCTGTTAACGCCTCTGATGAAGTGTTGGAGGTCTCTGTATTTTGACACAGTTTATGTCACAAAGGTCACACACTGAGTCTAGAAACACTGAAACTACAAGTCCCAGAAAGCTTTGCTGTAAACCATCAGATCAGAGAGCTGGAGGCTGCTCTGTAGAATTTCTAGACTTCAATGTCATGATTAGAGAGGAGTGTAGTGTTTGCTCAGTATGTATTATTCAACAGATGTTTGCATCAGCATGGCTGTAAGAACCAATCAGGGAGCTCCAGGCTCTGTTGTTGTGCAGCTCTGCAGCTTATAGCCGTCTGTGGAAATAATCATTTAAACTGAGGCCAGAACGTTCAAATAAAGGCTTGTTACAGCAGGAGAGCCCCCCCCCCCCCACACACAAACACGTTAACATGCAGACAGGAGCGTTTACCTGCTGACCATTATCTATTTTGTTATTTGTTATTTATTCTGTGTGCGTGTGCGTGTGTAGGTGAGGACTTTGCCGTGGTGCAGCAGGAGATCCTGATGATGAAGAACTGTAAACACTCCAACATCGTGGCGTACTACGGCAGCTACCTCCGGTAACTCTTACCATGAATACACACCGACCAATGAGAACACGTGTACAAACCGACCAATGTGAACACGTGTACAAACCGACCAATGAGAACACGTGTACAAACCGACCAATCAGATCATTGAAAAAAAACTCATTCATGCTGTGTGTGTGTGTGTGTGTGTGTGTGTGTGTGTGTGTGTGTGTATGTGTGTGTGTGTGTGTGTGTAGCAGGGAGACGTTGTGGATCTGTATGGAGTTCTGTGGAGGAGGATACCTGCAGGACATCTACCACAGTGAGACACACACAGGCTCTTATTTTGGTAGTTTTGCTGGTATCACATAATTTCAGCTGCAAAATTAATTCATTAAATATTTGATCATCAAAAGATTAATCTGCAGCTTTTGATCATTTAATAATTGTTTAAGCATTCACATGAAGTAAACTGAATATCTGAATACACAGTCCCGTCCAAAACTATTGGAACAGCGAGGCCAATTCCTTTATTTTTGCTGAACTCTGAAAGCAATTGGGTTTGACATCAAAAGATGAGAGAAACATCTTTCAGCTTCTATTTCCAGGTATTTACATCTAGATCTGTGAAACAACTTAGGAGATAGCACCTTTTGTTTGAACCCACCCATTTTGCAAGTGAGCAAAAGTACAGGAACATGTGACTGACGGGTGTGTTTTGTTGCCCAGGTGTGTCCTGTACATTGAATATTCAAACAGAAGTGTATACTCAGGGGAAAATATACAATACTGAACAGTGGAGTCTGGCTACGGGGAGGACGGCGGCAGAACCAGCAATAAATACACTTTATTATTCAAACTCCCCGTCGCCTCTCCTCAATAACCTCCAGCTGTTCACACAACTTTTTAAAAGCACAAACAAAGAAGCGAGCAGCTCTCAGTCAGTGTCAGAAACCGAGACTCTCTCGCCAGGTGAGCGACACGTTTTCCTCCCAGCGGAGGAAAAAGCACCTGTCGCCCGTGGCACTCTGCACCTGCTGCCTGTGCACCTTAACACTTATCGACGGATCATGCCGTCACAACAACGTAAAGAATAAACGCATGAATGTGAATTGCACCCTTATCCACTTCTCTCTACAAAACAATAAATAGCACTGAATCTCTACTCTGTTTTAGATTTGGGTTTAGCCTGTGCAGACTGCATTTATAGTTATAAAGGTTTAACCAACATGAAGACCAGAGAGCTGTCTATGGGTGAAAAGCAAGCAATGTTGAAACTGAGAGAAGATGGAGAATCAATCAGAGCCACAAACATTGTTCACAGCCAGAACAACCATTTAGAATGTCCTGAAGAAGAAAGA
>NW_021166931.1:45000-65000 GCF_900634415.1 Cottoperca gobio | reverse complement strand
GCGTGAATCATAATGTGAGTGAATCATAACATGCGGGAATCATAATGAGCGTAAATCATAGCGAGCGGGAATCATAACGAGCGTAAATCATAACGAGCGGGAATAATAACGAGAGTGAATCATAACGAGCGTGAATCATAATGTGAGTGAATCATGATGAGCGTGAATCATAATGTGAGTGAATCATAACGTGCGGGAATCATAACATGCGTGAATCATAGCGAGCGTGAATCATACCGAGTGGAAATCATAACGAGCGGGAATAATAACGAGAGTGAATAATAACGAACGTGAATCATAACGTGAGTGACTTCAGCAGGGAGAAATTATAATATATATAATAATAATAATAATAATAATAATAATAATAAAAATAGAGCCTTATATATTAAAGGAGCCAGGAGTTGTCTCTACGTCTGGATGTATCAACAAATCAAATAATAAAGTACGACTCAATAATACGATTATAAATAATACTTACTAATAATAAATAAATGCTCTTTTCAAGTAAAATAAAATATATAACAGGGAGCTCTTGAAAAATATCTTAAAATAAATTGCTTAATTTTAGAAAATTTAAATAAAAAATGTAGCTTGAGTTTTCCTTTTTGATCATTTCACATTTTAACAGTCTCAAGCAATTAACAGTGATTCAATCAATCATCACATTAACGAGCTCCTCGTTAATGTGATGATTGATTCTCCTCAGAGCGCTGCTGATGATGACCAAGAGCAACTTCCAGCCGCCCAGACTGAAGGACAAGATGAAGTGGTGAGTACCTGTCTGTCTGCAGGTACCTGTCTGTCTTTCACAGCTGATGTAATATTAATATTTATACATCAAATCAAGCAGCAGCTGAATTATTAACGTGGACCAGGTGCTACCTGTTGATGCTAATAAAGACAGAATATTCTCTTGAGCTCCAGCTTGAGCTAAAGATAGCAGCGCAGCGCCGTGAGCAGCACGCTGATGGAGACTCTACATCCAAACCTCTGCAGTGAAACAGCAAATCTCTACCTGTAGTTTAAAAACACGACCAGCAGGAAAACCAGACAGTTGTGCTGAAGTCACTATTCACTAACTGAAGTCACAGATTTACTAACAAAAGCTGATGCAAACAACAAAAACAGGAAGACAACCCAACTCATGGGGCAACAAGGAAACAGAAGAATGGGGGGGCTGGACAGGGACATAGCAGGTCTGGATGTATGTGGCATAGGCCCCGCTCTGCAGCACGGCGCGGAGGTTGAACCCCTTAGGAGGACGTGACGGGACCACACTGGAACACGTTTGGCCCTCATCTTTAATGTCCACGTCTGTTAATACAACACAGGAAACGATCCCCGGACGACCTCATCCTTAAAAGGACTCACGTGAGTTTGAACCTTGAATTGAGACGTCTGTTGTGGTGTTAGCATTAGCTGGAGTCCTTTGTGCCGCTGTCTCACAGGATGAAATACAGCCAGCGGCTGAGCAGTCGTCTCGTTATAATACATTTAGGAGCGTTGACGCCTCATCTGCCTCGCAGTATACCTGTACGATGAAGCCTGTGTCTTACCTGAACGTCTCTCAGTAATACCTGTACGATGAAGCCTGTGTCGTACCTGTACGATGAAGCCTGTGTCGTACCTGAACGTCTCTCAGTAATACCTGTACGATGAAGCCTGTGTCTTACCTGTACGATGAAGCCTGTGTCTTACCTGTACGATGAAGCCTGTGTCTTACCTGTGTCGTACCTGTACGATGAAGCCTGTGTCTTACCTGAACGTCTCTCAGTAATACCTGTACGGATGAAGCCTGTGTCTTACCTGTACGATGAAGCCTGTGTCGTACCTGAACGTCTCACTATAGTGATGTTTCCACATATTTGCGTTCGGATTGATCTGTGGAATAATTCAAATTGAAAGATGAGAAAAAATCTTTGGTGTGGGTTGTTTAAGAGTTTCTTTTTCTAATGCGTTGATTTTTACAAAATGATAAACATGAATTATTTCCTCGTCTCTGCAGGACCGGAAACTTCCACCAGTTTGTAAAAATCTCTCTGACCAAAAACCCGAAGAAACCCCCCCCCCCCCCAGCAACCGTTTGTTTCTCAGCCGCTCAGCCGGACTCTGGCCATCGAGCTGCTGGATAAAGTCAGTAACTCAGACCAGACGCCCTACCAGGAGCACCAGGACGAGGATGAGACCGACGCAGAGGTACGGTCTTCCAGTTTAGGGTAACGCCATTTACTTTCAAGATTTCTCGGACTTTTGTTTTAGTTTGCCGGATTTTAAATTAAGCCCATGGAGCTTTCTTTTTTCGTGTTTTATGGATCTTTTTCTTAGAGGAGCGACAGGTCGAGTGTTATTGCCAAGTGAGGCGCAGCGCTATCAAACAAGATGGATTAATTTGGGAGGGGACTAAAGTTAGCATTGGAGTCCATCGCATTATATTGATAGAGTTATGGATTGAATTAAAGTGTGATGGGAATCCACTTCCTTAAATTTAGTCACAGCACTTAGATAAAATCGAGCGTAGGATATTTTGCCTGACTTGGCTGTAGTCCGTAACGGATTCAGAAGTGATCTAAATGAGTTACGATAAAAGAGGATTATGTGGACACCACTGATAAACTTTCAGTTTCAACACCATATCCCAGAACAAGTCCAGGTGTGCGTTTTAAACAGTGAGTTGTTCATGTCCATTTTGACTGAACCCAGGAAATCTAATATTGAGATAAATGATATTAAGGCTAGTCACTATCAACATTCACATGAAATTAAAGTCAACCCACAATAATTACTTTATCTGTTTTAGGACTAAACTATATAAAAGTCAGATAGACTCAGGAATACCCGGACAGGAGGGCGGGTTACACAGTAACAAAATAAAACTGGCTTTATGTGTTTCAGCCTTGGTTTGAGAGAGGTAAGAAACAGGCTTTCAAAAGAGAGTTATAGTTAGTTCCGGTTAGGATGATCAAAGAGGTTTGGTCAAATGTGGCCGCAGCTCACACCTTCGGCCAGTTACCTCGAGGAATGTGAGTATAAATAGACAGTGGTGGGAGTGGATCATTTAGACTGACACAAATTTAATTCTTCATGTCTCAGGTTAAGTGAGACAAAATAAAAACATCTATATATCTGATATTAAATCATTTACAATCCAGCTTTGTATGATAAAGATCTCGAGGTAAGAGCCCACATTTATGTTTCGATTTATCGTTGACTTTGCAGCGGGTGGTGTTATTTTAATGATGTTTTCATGATAACTCCTCTTCTGTTAACCATAGACTGATTAGTTTCAGTGGTCTGTGGCAGACAACAGTCACTATGGGGATTTGAGTGGGTGAACTGCCCGGAAAGAACACAGAGAAGTGTGCTGGTAAGAACTGCCAAACTCTGTCTGGTCTCAACTCTGGTTGTCATGGAGTAGGTCCACGAATAGACTTTGTAATATTATGGATATGAGATCGTGCCTCCAGCCAAGTAGGATGGATGCCGTAACTCTCTAATCGAGACCGGGCTTTTCCCGAGAAAGTCCGCCAAGTTGTCTACGAAGCCACATCATTATCTGCGAAACACTACCATGAGCAGCCAGCGACGGGAATGATGGACATAGCGCTAAACATGTCATCATTCAAAAGATTGGCAGAGGACCAGAGGAAAACTACGGAGCCGACATTGTTGGCAAATGGAATACACACCGACTCCACATTAACTTAGTTACACTCCGATGACGCAATCGCGTGTCATTACTGCCGACATGGAAATAACAATTACGTTACTTAGTATTTACGTTTAGCCTGTAGCCCGACATTTCAAATGTGTCTTGTCGCCCGCTCTGGCCCCCGGAATGCACGTGGACTGGTCGCTCGCTGTGTGTCCTCAAAATGAACGTATCTCAAATTGAGCTACTGATACAACAGAGTTGGACTTATCAGCTGGTGTGTACTGAGTGGGGAGAATCGTTAGAAACAGCAAGCGGTTGGTGGTGTGAACCGGGGCTTCTGATAACACTCTTCGGGACAGTCACCATGTACTCTCGGCTGCTCGGGCCCGCGGGGGACAGCTAAACAGGATGATACCTGTAGACCCGCACCGACTATAGGGGGCTTGCTCAACAAGCTACACTTGTCGAACCGCATGACTAGCCATGGTGCGGAGCCGGCTACCATCTATCCCTCTAAAACTCGCCTCCAAACCGGCGTATAAACTACATTTAATACACGTTACAATATCATAAAGGAGAGCAGAGCAATAGCTAAAACATGATAACACACCGAGCAGGAGAGAGCAGAAGGGGAGAGCCATAGTAGCTGACGAAGCTGCGCGCTAACGTTAGCAGAGCCGAAAGGCGCGTAAAGAATGAGGATTTAGCGGAGTCGCTAAGAGAAGGAGGATGAGAGAGAAGTTGTAAGTGGCTTAGGAAAGTACAAGTATAGGTTTAGTTTTTTTTTGTAGATGACAGGTAATTAAGACATGTGATCAAGAATATAACAAATTAACTGGGTCAAGCTGCGAGCTGCCGAAGTCATGCTGACCAGCAACACAGAAAAATAACACCCGGAAATGACGCGCTTACGTAAACACTAGATGTCTGATTTGCAAAAAAAAAAAAAAGGATCCTAAAACTTAGGAGAGTCCGCGACAGAAAAACACGCCACACTGCTTGCAATTCAGTTTGATTGGAGATCATGGAATTTCATAATGTCTCGACTCTTTGCATACTAAAAGGCGTCGTTAAAATAAAGTTCAGAAGCTTGATGATATGAACTGTTTCGCAGGGCTGCGAGGTTGCAGCAAATCGCTGCGATCTGATGGATGATGGGGATCCAAAGGCCATTGATGGATTGCAGCGCAGCGTTTTGTAAACGTGTCATCACAGCCATCATTGTTCATTAGACATGGCTTATGATGGCTGGCAGCGGCTGAGGACAAGGAGAGTGCGTTCAATCAGGAGCTTCGGTGGTGTTCTCAGAGAGGAAAAAGAGTTTCCATCGTGTGTTTGATACAAACAGAACGAAAGGTTTGTTTCAGCCTTAAGTGAGACGCGTACATAAGTCCTGCAGGAGGCCGGCGGAGGCTTAATAGAGGCCTGATGAGTCTCTGTCTTCAGCACCTTCATCATGGAACTCTGCAGGCTGGGAAAACACTCAGCCGTCTCTTCTTGACTCATTTCAAGGAATCATAAACCTGAAAGGGAAACAAATCGTTTAGGTCCTTCTGATTGATAATAAGAGTTAATAATAACCATAGTTAAAAAATATCAACGATGCGGTGGAGACCAGAAGGGATAAGTGGGCTGACATGTGTCCACGACCATACAACACAACATGGAGGCTGCTAACTCTGTGGACGGTTGACCTGAGGATCAGGTCCTGGTTTTCCACACCACCTTGTAGCCGCGAGATCAATGATAGATTTGACTTGTTGGTATGTGGGTAGGGCTAACACTAATCTGTTAACGCCTTGATGAAAGTGTGTGAGGTCTCTGTATTTTCGGACATTCAGTTTGATGTCACCAAAGGTACACACACGAGTCTAGAAACACTAATACAAGTCCCAGAAAGCTTGCCTGGTAAACCATCAGATCAGAGAGACTGGAGGTGCTCTGTAGAATTTCTAGACGTCAATGTCATGATTAGAGAGGAGTGTAGTGTGTTGTCAGTATTTTATATCAACAGATGGTGCCATCGCATGGCCGTAGTAAAGAACCAATCGGAGCTCAAGGCTCTGTTGTGTGTGCAGCTCTGCACCGCTTATAGCCGTATGTGGAAAATAATCTATTAAAATGAGGCCAGAACGTCTCACAAAAGGCTTCGTTACAGCAGGGAGCCCCCCCCCCCCACACACACAAACGTTAACATGCAGACAGGACGTGTACACTGATGGACCATTATCTTTTTTTGTTATTTGTTATGGTATATATTCTGTGTGCCGTGTCGTGTGCTAGGTGAGGAACTTTGCACGTGGATGCAGCAGGAGAATCCTGAGATGAAGAACTGTAAACCACTCCACAATCGTGGCGTACTACGGCAGCCTGACCTCCGGCGTAACTTTACACATGAATACACACCGACAATGAAGAACACGTCTGTACAAACGACCAATGTAGAAAACGGTGTACAAAACCGACCAATGAGCAAGCACGTGTACAACCGACAATAGCTCATTTGAAACAAAAAAACTACATGGCTGTCTGCTGGGTCGTGTGATGTGTGTGTGTGTGATTGGTGTGTGTTGTGCATGTGCTGTTGTGGGTGTGTGATGTAGCAGGGAGACCGTTGTGGATTGTTATGGAGTTCTGGTGGAGGAGATACCGCAGGACATCTACCACAGTGGACAACACACTAGCGCCATATTGTTGCATAGTTTTGCTGCAAGATCACATAATTTCAGCTGCAAAATTAATTCATAAATATTGATACTCAAAAGATTAATCTGCACAGCTTTTCTGATCATTAATAATTGTTTAAGCATTCACATGAAGTAAAACCTGAATATCTGATACACAGTCCCGTCCAAAACTATTGGAACAGCGAGGCAAATTCCTTTATTTTTGCTAGAACTTGAAAGCCAATTGGGTTTTGACATCAAAAGAGAGAGAAACATACTTTCAGTTACTATATTCCAGGTATTTACTCTAGATCTGTGCAAAACAATTAGGAGATAAGCACCTTTTGTTGAACCACCCATTTGAAGTGAAGCAAAGTACAGGAACATGTGACTCGGCTACGGTGGCTGTGTTTTGTTCGCCAAGGTTGTGTCCTGACATGAATATTCAAACAGAAGTGTATACTCAGGAAAATTATCAGATGCTGAACAGTGGGAGTACTAGGTACGGAGGAGGACGAAGCGGCAGAACACCAAATAAATACACTTTATATTCAAACCCGTACGCCTCCTCCTCAATACACCTCAGCTGTGCACACAACTTTTAAAAGCAACAAATCAAGAAGCGAGCAGGCTCTTCAGTCAGTTGGTCAGAAACCGAGACTCTCTCGCCAGGTGGAGACCCGACACGGTTTACCTGCCCAGCGGAGGAAAAAGCGACCTGTAGAACCGTGGACACTCTGACAGCTCGCCGGATGCACCTTAACACTTATCCGACGAGATCATGCCGTCACAACAACGTAAAGATAAACGCCATGAATGTGACTGCACCCTTATCCACTTTCTCTGACAAAACAATAATAGCACGCAAATCTCTACTTCGTTGTAGATTTGCCCGGTTTAGCCTGCTGCCAGCTGCATTTCATAGTATATAAAGGGTTTAACCAAATGAAAGAAGAAGAGGTGTCTTGGAATAGGGTGAAAAGCAAGCAATGTTGAAACGAGAGAAGTGAGAGAATCCATCAAGAGCCACAACAGTGTCACAGCCAAGAACAAACCATTTAGAATGTCCTGAAGACAGAAAGAAATCACTGGGTGGTAGCTGAGCAGACAGATGGATGCCGAACAAGGAGAACGTCAGCAGCTGAGACAGAAACATTGTGAGAACTGTAAAAGAACAACTCGCTAAAACAACCGTCAGTGACATCACCAAAACAACCTCCGAGCGGCAGGAGTGAAGGTTTCACAATCCCCCGTTAACAGACAGACTTTGGGAACCAAAGTAATAGAGCCCTCCACCAGAAGCATGCAAACCACTTATTAGCAATAAAGAACAGGATAAGCCCGATTAGGAAATATACAAAATGTTCAGAGACAGAGGCTCAAAGTCTGGCAACAAAGTAAGCTACTGTGAAACAAGTCGAGCAAGCTGGCTAATGTCATGGCTGGGGCTCGCCCAGGGCTATTCTCTAGGGACGCATATGATTTCTTTGCATGATTGCAACACAGGATGGGCAGCAGCAACGAAGAAACTCTGCAGTCTACAGAAACATTTCCGTCTGCCCAACTAAAGAAAGATGCCAACCAAACTGATCGAGGAGATCCTTCATCTAGACAGCCAAGACAACGACCCCAAACCACAACCTCAAAAAACACACAGAGTTCCCAGGGGAAGGAAGGGAAGGTTTCAGACTGGCCAAGTCCATTCCAGATGAACCCTAGTGAGCATTTCGTACCTGCCCTAAAGATGACTGGAGAAACCCCCGAAACAAACACAAGTGAAAGAGGCTGCGTCGTGGAAAGCATGAGAAGGCTTCACAACGAGAAGAATTGACCAATGACGTTGGTGACGTCAAGGGCGGGTCGCAGACATTGATGCGTTATTGCAAGCAAAGGATTGCCAGCCTAAATATTATAATAGTATATTCCTTTTCACACTATTTTAAGTCTCCTGATATCCTATACTTTTGCTCACCTAAAATGTAAAAATATGCTAATATTGTATATTACCTTATATGTGTATATATGTGTAGTCTTATATAAATAATAGGAATGTGTGTGTGTACAATATATATATATATACATATAATATTATATATATATATATAATCTATATAGTATATAATCACATATATACACATATGCATATATATATGTTAGTAATATATACAATATAATATATATATATATAGGTGTAGTGTGGTCGTATTATATATATATATATATTCCACATAACCTATGATGACATATATATATGTATTATATTATATACACTACACTACAGTGATGATATATATATATATGTATATATATTATAGTATACAGTATAATATTTTGTTATTATATATATATAATATAGTATATTATATATATCATTAATTATATATGATGTGTGTGTGTGTGTGAATTATATATATATATATCTATAGTATCAACATATATGAATATATACTATATATATTAATGTTATACACATATAAAGGTATACTTATATATACTATATGATATAGGGTTATATAGTAATATTCATATAATATATTATGGTTATAATTAAATATAGATATGATATATATTTATGATATATAACATATATATAGTATAGGTAATATAATATATTGAAAATAATATTATTATTGCATTTGACTTTTCCTGAGTTCTACAGAAACTAAAGATATTTTTAGTTTCAGTTGGTGCAGCCCTCCTTCAAGCTCTGCTCGAGTGATGACAGCGTGAGCGGTTAATCCTGTACCCGCCTCAGCTGTCCTGTCGCCATGGACGATGGCCCACGCTGCCTTCATCTCCCATCGTTAGGGCGGACGGTCAGTGGCGTTAATGGGCCAGCGTGAGACGGCGGCTCATTAAACCTCAGAGACGAAGCGGGCCCCCCCGCACCCAAGGGCGCCCACCTCGAAGGTGAAGATGAATGAGAACGCCTCACACACGTACCTGACACACTGTCATACAACCAACAACACAGCAACACGCTGCTGAAGTCCCAGATGCACCAGGCGGCTGCAGTCTGTGTGGTCTTTAGTCTTTCAGTAACCATAGGGTCCAATGTGGTCTGAGGGCCACCAGGTAAATTCCTCAGTCTTGCCCCAGTACAATCACGACTCGCCATGTCTAACAGATCTAGACCATCAGGCAAACGACCATGACCAGGAAATCAATCAATTTCGACCATGGTATCCAATCAGAATCCTAGACTGGTACCCATCAGATCTTGACCCTCACGTAAAATGCTAGGAACTTAGATCCTCGATCCATAGGTAGCATCACACTATAATCAACGGTAACCTCATAACCCAAAACAGATCCTTCGACCTCGAGCGTAACATTCATCAGCATCCATGCACCCTCAGGTAACATCCAATTCAGATCCTTCGAAATGCAGGTAACATCCAATCAGATCTTGCCTAGTAATAACTAGATCTCTCGACCCGTAGCATACATATCCAACTCAGGACTCAATCAGATCCTTCATGACCATTCAGGTAGCATACCAAACATATCATAGACCCTCAGCGTAAATCCAAACAATCTTCGACATCAGGAACATTCATTCAGACCATACCCAGGATAAAGCCAATCGAGATCCATTCAGACCATCAGGATAACATCCAACAGTCCTGATTCGCAATCAGGTACATCCAATCATGATCCTTCGACCCTAAGGCTAGCAAATCAACATATCATAGACTCTCAGGTCAACATCAATCAGATCCTTCGACAATAGCGTAACATCAATAGACATCGACCAGTGAATACAAGATCCCACCTCACATGGTAAAATCCAATCATCCTTCGACCATCAGTGGTAACATCAATAGTTCCTTAGACCTCAGGTAAATCCAATACAGACCTTCGACTAGTCATACATCTTAAGCCATGGTAACTCCATCAGATCCTATGCACCATACAGGTAACATCTCAATCAGATCCCGTTAGACCTCAGGCTTAAATCCAATCAGCTATTCTGACACTCAGGTAAATCATCCTAGATCCTAGACCCACAGGTAGCCGTACCATTCGATCATTTGACCATTCCCTGTTTATGAAATCAGTTGTACGTAGTGACTCAATGTGTTCTGCAGGACTCCTACAGCCACATACAGGAAAGATGCCCATAAGTAGCATGAACCTGAGCACACACTAAGAGGGTTGGGTGAGCTCAGCGCACATGTATGGGCGTCTACCAGTCGGGACAACATCTGTATGACTGAGTGGATTGCAACACAGGGCTTTTTTTTTTTTTTTATTGCATTATTATCTTGTATTGCGTTTTTTTAAGACTCTTACTTTTTTTTTTTTTTTTTTTGCCGCAAAAAGAAATTTTTTTTTCAACTTACGGTGCTGACCACCCACAAAAAAGTTTTGTGTGGCTTAGCGACTGCCTCTATGTTAAGGACGAACTCTGCTGCATATAAGTACTGACTGGGAGTATGACCCCACTGGCGAAGAGTAGTGGGGGGGCTTACGGCTGTGTACATCTACCAGGGGCGTGTCCTGTGAATAATTTGATTGTAAATATATATTTCTTATTGTTTTTATCGTGAATACTCCACACCACAATATATATATTAATATCTATTATAATATAAACAGTGGATGAGAGTGATGTGCAAAGTAACGCTGTTAAAACAATGAAACGTTGACACATAAATTGAGAATAAATAACATATGGGTTTTTCAGAGGTGGCGTCCCCTTAGAGATAGGGTAGAGGAAGCTCAGCCATCAGGAAGAGAATCGGGACGTAGAGCCGCTGCACTCCTTTACAGTGAGTGGTGATTCATTAGTAAGGAGACAACCTGGGGCGCCTCCCTAGGGAGGTGCAATGTCAGGCACGTCCAGCGGGAGAAGAGACCCGGGAGAAGACCAGGACTCGGTGGAGAGATTATATCTCCTCACTGGAACGCGCTCGGGATCCCCAGTTGGAGCTGGAGGATGTGCCGGAAAGGGAAGTTTGAGCGGACGTTCTTCCTGGAAGCTGCCAGCCCGGCGACATCTAGACCCGGCATAAGCGGGGTAGACTGATGGATGGATGGTTTGCTTTAGTAGAAGAAGAGCACGTTTAGTGTGAAAAGGAGTATGGAATAGAAAAAAAAGAAATCTAGAAAAAAACCACGCGAAAAAAAAACCACCTTGAATTTCAGGGGGGTGTGAGCGGGGGTCGATGGGGGTACACGCGCCCCTCCAAGACCCAAAACGAGAAAGTGGGAAAAATGTAGTATTTATATAAAATTAATTCATATATATATATTATAAATATTAAGATAGATATTAGATTAAGATTCAATATCCACACACACAACACACACACACACCACACGGTTTCAAAGTCAAATCAACAATCTTGCAAAAATTAACTGTACGTGTGTGTGTGTCGCGGCTCGGTGCGGACTTTTCGTGGGGTGTTGGTCGGACTCAGATCACTGCACGATCGCCTAAGAGGAACATCTTCATAGGGCGCCGTATGAAGTACGATCTGTCGTCTCATGGTGCGACGCTGAAGCTCTTTTATTGGCTGACTGTGTGTGAATGTGTGTTTCAGGGTTCTGTGATTGGGTGACTGTGGTTGCAGGCAGGCTCGCAGGCTAACGCATGAGGTCCGGCGGACGTGGGTGGAAAGGAAACGGCGGGTCACGGACCAGTTCGTAGGACATCTGCAGGCTGCATCGGCGGATAACCGCCATCGAGACTGCAGAACTTCAGCCGAACCAAGTGAGGTGATCATAACGAGCGTAGAATCATACCGTGGTGAATCATAACGTAAGTGAATATAATGAGCGGGAATATAACGGAGTGAATTCATACGAGATGGGAATCATAACGAGCGGGAATCATAACGTGCTGTGAATCATAACAGTCTTGAGGAATTCATAACGAGCGTGAATCATAATGAAGCGGGAATCATAACGTGAGAAACATAATGGGAGCTGAATCATAACGAGCGAGCGAATCCATAACGAGCGTGAATCATAACGGGAACTAAATGTGAGTGAATCATAACGGCGGCGAATAATAACGAGAGGATTCATAACGAGCGGGAATCATAACGTGATTCTTGGGAGTATTTCAGACAGATCACTGTGGTTACGACATCTGGTTTATAGCAGGATACAACACCTTCTGTTCTTAGACCCTCACATCGCACAAGGAAAAACTTCCTAAAAGAAACCCCAAAATTAAAGGGGGAAAATGGAAGAAACCTCAGGGAGAGCAACTGAGGAGGGATCCCTCTCCCAGGACGGACAGACGTGCAATAGATGTCGTATGTACAGGATAAACAACATAGTACAAATACAACATTGACAGAAATTATGTTGTGTTGGAAAAAAAAGAAATAGAAGTATGGATGAATCCAGGAAAATGTCAATAAGGCTTCCCGGTGTCCAGCAGGACCAGGTCAGCAGGCACTGTCACGATTCATGATGCTGACGTAAACTTTATCAGTGGCAACCTGCCACATGAGAGACAGACACTCCGGGGATGATACCCCGGATGATGAGTTAGTAACATACATTTACATAAATGCATACAGATAGAGAGGGAGAAGAAGAGAGAGGGGGAGGGGAGAGAGGAAGAGAAGGAAGAGAGCAGGGAGGTGTCCCCCGGCAGTCTAAGCCTATAGCAGCATAACTAGGGGCTGATCCAGGGCAAACCTGAGCCAGCCCTAACTATAAGCTTTATCAAAAGGAAAGTCTTTAGCCTACTCTTAATGTGGAGAGGTGTCTGCCTCCCCGAACACAACTGGAAGCTGGTTCCACTGGAGAGGAGCTTGATAGCTGAAGGGCTCTGGCTCCCTTTGTAACTCTTAGAGACTCTAGGAACCACAAGTAACCCTGTAGTCTGGAGCGTAATGCTCTAGTTGGTTTATAAGGTACTATGAGATCTTTAAGATATGCTGGAGCCTGACCATTAATTGCTTTGTAAGTCAGGAGAAGGATTTTTGAATTCTATTCTGTATTTTACCGGGAGGCCAGTGCAGAGCAGCAGCTAATACAGGAGTAATATGATCCCGTTTCCTTGTTCTTGTCAATACACGTGCCGCTGCATTTTGGATCAACTGAAGAGTCTTAAGCGACTTATTTGGGACAACCTGATAACAATGAGTTGCAGTAATCCAGCCTTGAAGTAACAAATGACATGGACTAGTTTTTTCTGCAGTCATTTTGAGACAGGATGGGTCTTAGTTTTTGCAATGTTACGTAGATGAAAGAAGGCAGTCCTTGAGATTTGTTTTATTGGGAGTTAAACGACAGATCTTGATCAAAGATGACGCCAAGATTCCTTACAGTGGTGCTGGAGGCCAAGTAATGCCATCCAAGCTTCTATTGTCCATTAGAAAATGCGTTTTCGGAGGCGTTTAGGGCCAAAGTATAATAACTTCAGTTTTTGTCTTGTTTAACATCAAAAAAGTTGCTAGACATCCAAGTTTTTTATGTCCTTAAGGCTTGAAGTTTAGCCAATTGATTGGTTTCATCTGGTTAATTGATAGATATAATTGGGTATCATCCGCATAACAATGAAAGTTTATAGAGCGGTGTCCTTATAATATTGCCCAAAGGAAGCATATATAAGGTGAATAGAATCGGTCCACGTACAGAACCCTAAACGGAACTCCAAGACTTTGGCTGTCATGGAGGATTTATCGTTAACAAGTACAAAATTGAGATCGCTCAGATTAATAAGGACTTGAACCAGTTTAGTGCGGTTCCTTTTATGCCAACACAATGTTCCAGTCTCTGTAGTAGAATGTCATGATCAACAGTGTCGAAAGCAGCACTGAGGTCTAACAAGACAGAACAGAGACAAGTCCTTTGTCTGATGCCATTAGAAGGTCATTGGTAACTTTCACCAGTGCCGTCTCTGTGCTATGATGAACTCTAAATCCAGATTGAAAAACCTCAAATAAACTATTATAGGTAAAAAAGTCACACAACTGTTTTGCAACTGCTTTCTCAAGGATCTTGCGAGAAAGGGAAGGGTAGATATCGGCCTATAGTTGGCTAAAACCTCTGGATCAAGTATAGGCTTTTTAAGAAGTGGTTTTATTACAGCTACTTTAAAGGATTGTGGTAGTAGCCCAGATAATAGAGACAGGTTGATCATATTTAATAACGAGGTGTTAATTAAGGGTAACACGTCTTTAAACAGTTTAGTTGGAATCGGGTCTAAAAGACAGGTTGATGCTTAGACCGATGAGATTGTTGAAGTTAGTTGGGTTAAGGTTGATTGGAGTAAAACAGTCGAGATATATTTCAGGAGTTACAGATGTTTTTAAGGTTCCGGAGGTTGAAGTTAAGTCATTACAGATTGAAGGGTCAGGAGGGAGATTTAATTTTGTCTCTAATAATTATAATTTAATCGTTAAAGAAACTCATGAAGTCGGCACTACTGAGAGATATAGGAACAGAAGGCTCTGTAGAGCTGTGACTCTCTGTCAGCCTCAGTGCTGAACAGAAACCTGGGGTTGTTCTTATTTTCTTCTATTAAGGAAGAGTAATAAGCTGCTCTGGCATTACGGAGAGCCTTCTTATACGTTTTAAAGATGATCTAACCAGACTAAACGAGATTCTTCCAGTTTAGTGGAACGCCATTTACTTTCAAGATTTCTCGACTTTTGTTTTAGTTTGCGGATTTGTAAATTAAGCCATGGAGCTTTCTTTTCTGTTTTATGATCTTCTTCTTTAGAGGAGCGACAGAGTCGAGTGTTATTCGCAGTGAGGCTGCAGCGCTATCACAAGATGATTAATTTGGGAGGGACTAAAGTTAGCATTGGAGTCCTCCATTAATTGATATTGAGTTCTGGTATTGAATAAAGTGCTGATGGAATCACTTCCTTAAATTTAGTCACAGCACTTTCAGATAAACATCGAGCGTAGGATATTTTGCCTACTGGCTTGTAGTCCAGTAACAGGACTTCAGAAGTTATTAAAATGTTCTGATAAAAGAGGATTATGTGGACACACTGATAAACTTTCAGTTTCAACACCATATCCCAGAACAAGGTCCAGAGTGTGGTTTAAACATGAGTTGTTCATGTACATTCTGAACTGAACCCAGTGAATCTAATATTGAGATAAATGCATTATTAAGGCTGTCACTATCAACAGCCACATGAATATTAAAGTCACCTACAATAATTACTTATCTGTTTTAAGGACTAAACTTGATAAAAGGTCAGATAGAACTTCAGAATACGGACCAGGAGGGCGGTACAACAGTAACAAATAAAACTGGCTTTATTGTTTCCATGTTGGGTTTGAGAGCGTAAGAACAAGGCTTTCAAAAGAGTTATAGTTTAGTTCAGGCTTAGGATTGATCAAGAGGTTTGAGTCAAATGTGGCCGCAGCTCCACCTCCTCGGCCAGTACCCTCGAGGAATGTGAGTATTAATATGACCAGGTGGAGTGGATTCATTTAGACTGACATATTCTTCATGTCTCAGGTTTCAGTGAGACAAAATAAATCAATCTTATTATCTGATATTAAATCATTTACCAATCCAGCTTTTGTTGATAAAGATCTGATGTTTAAGAGCCCACATTTAATGTTTCGATTTAGTTGTACTTTTGCAGCGGTGGTGTTATTTTAATGATGTTTTCATGTATAACTCCTCTTCTGTTAACCATAGACTTGATTAGTTTTCAGTGGTCGTGGGGCAGACACAGTCACTATGGGGATTTGAGTGGGTGACTGCCCGGAAAGAAGCACAGAGAAGTGTGTAAGACTGCAACTCTTTGTCCTGGTCTCACTCTGGGTTGTCATGGATTAGGTCCACTAATAGACTTTGTAATATTATTGGATATGAGATCTGCTCCAGCCAAAGTAGGATGGATGCCGTCACTCCTAATCAGACCAGGTTTTCCCCAGAAAGTCCGCCAATTGTCTACGAAGCCCACATCATTATCTGGACACCACCATGAGAGCCAGCGACGGAATGATGACATGCGGCTAAACATGTCATCATTCAAAAGATTTGGCAGAGGACCAGAGAAAACTACGGAGTCCGACATTGTTTTGGCAAATGTACACACCGACTCCACATTAACTTTAGTACACTCCGATTGACGCAATCGCGTGTCATTACTGCCGACATGAATAACAATCTTACTGTATTTACGTTTAGCCTTAGCCAGCAGTTTCAAATGTGCTTCTATGTCGCCCGCTCTGGCCCCCGGAATGCACGTGACTGTCGTCGCTGGTGTCTCAAAATGAACGTATCTCAAAATTGAGCTACTGATAACCAGAGTTGGCTTCTCAGCTGGTGTGTCACTGAGTGGGGAGAATCTGTTAGAAACAGCAAGCGGTTGGTGGTGAACCGTGGGCTTCTGATAACACTTCTTTCGGACAGTCACCATGTCTCCCGGCTGCTCGGGCCCCGCCGGGGGACAGCTAACAGGAGATACCACTGGTAGACCCGCACCGACTATAGGGGGCTTGCTAACAGCTACACTTGCTAACCGCTGACTAGCCATGGTGCGGAGCCGCTCATCTATCCCTCTAAAACTCGCCTCCAACCCTGCGTATAAACTACATTTAATACACGTACCATTATCACTAAAGGAGGCGAGCAATAGCTAAACATGAAACACACCGAGCAGGAGAGAGCAGAAGAGGGAGATGCCATAGCTAGCTGACGAGCTGCAGCAGCTAACGTTAGCAGAGCCGAAAGGAGCGTAAAGAATTGAGGATTTAGCGAGAGTCGCTAAGAGAAGGAGGATAAGGAGAGAGTTGTAAGTGCTTAGGAAGTACAAGTATAGGTTTAGATAGATGACAGGTAATTAGCCGATGTGATCAAGAATATAACAACATTAACTGGGTCAAGCTGGAGCTGCCGAAGTATGCTACCAGCAACACAGAAACATTAACAACCGGAAATGACGCGCTTACCGTAAAACTACTGATTGTCTGATTTGCAAAGGATCCTAAAACGTTAGAGAGTCCAGCGACAGAAAAACACCGCCACACTGCTTGCAATTCAGTTTGATTGGAGTATCATGGAATTTCACTAAATGTCTGACATCTTTGCATCTAAAAGGCGTTAAAATAAAGTTCAGAGCTCTGATGATATGAACTGTTTCGCAGGCTGCGAGTGCAGCAACGTCTGGATCTGATGGATGATGTGTGGATCAAAGGCACTTGATTTGATATGCAGCGCAGCGTTTTAAACGTCATCACAGCCCATCATGTTCATTAGACACTGATGCTTAATGCTGGCTGTGCAGCGGCTGAGGGACAGGAGCTGCTTTCATCAGGAGCTTCGGTGGTTTTCTCAGAGAGGAAAAAGGTTTTCCATCGTGTGTTTATCCAAACAGAAGAAATGTTGTGTTTCAGCCTTAATGAGACGCTGTTACATAAGTCCTGCAGGAGGCCGGCGGAGGCTTTAATGAGGCCTGATGAGTCTCTGTGCTCAGCACCTTCATCATGGACTCTGCAGGCTGGAAACATGCTCAGCCTTACTGCTCTGACTCATTTAAAGGAATCATAAACTGAAATGGAACAAATCGTTTAGGTTCCTGCTGATTGACTAATAAGAGTTAATAATTAACCATAGTTAAAAAATATCAACGATGCGGTGGAGACCTGAAGGGAAAGTGGCTGCATGTGTCCACGACAATACACACAACATGGAGGCTGCTAACTCTGTTGGACGGTGACCTGAGGACTCAGTGTCCTGTTTTCCACACACTGTAGCCGGAGATAAATGATGATTTGACTTGTTGGTATGTGGGTTAGGGTAACACTAATCTGTTAACGCCTCTGATGAAGTGTTGGAGGTCTCTGTATTTTGACACAGTTTATGTCACAAAGGTCACACACTGAGTCTAGAAACACTGAAACTACAAGTCCCAGAAAGCTTTGCTGTAAACCATCAGATCAGAGAGCTGGAGGCTGCTCTGTAGAATTTCTAGACTTCAATGTCATGATTAGAGAGGAGTGTAGTGTTTGCTCAGTATGTATTATTCAACAGATGTTTGCATCAGCATGGCTGTAAGAACCAATCAGGGAGCTCCAGGCTCTGTTGTTGTGCAGCTCTGCAGCTTATAGCCGTCTGTGGAAATAATCATTTAAACTGAGGCCAGAACGTTCAAATAAAGGCTTGTTACAGCAGGAGAGCCCCCCCCCCCCACACACAAACACGTTAACATGCAGACAGGAGCGTTTACCTGCTGACCATTATCTATTTTGTTATTTGTTATTTATTCTGTGTGCGTGTGCGTGTGTAGGTGAGGACTTTGCCGTGGTGCAGCAGGAGATCCTGATGATGAAGAACTGTAAACACTCCAACATCGTGGCGTACTACGGCAGCTACCTCCGGTAACTCTTACCATGAATACACACCGACCAATGAGAACACGTGTACAAACCGACCAATGTGAACACGTGTACAAACCGACCAATGAGAACACGTGTACAAACCGACCAATCAGATCATTGAAAAAAAACTCATTCATGCTGTGTGTGTGTGTGTGTGTGTGTGTGTGTGTGTGTGTGTGTGTATGTGTGTGTGTGTGTGTGTGTAGCAGGGAGACGTTGTGGATCTGTATGGAGTTCTGTGGAGGAGGATACCTGCAGGACATCTACCACAGTGAGACACACACAGGCTCTTATTTTGGTAGTTTTGCTGGTATCACATAATTTCAGCTGCAAAATTAATTCATTAAATATTTGATCATCAAAAGATTAATCTGCAGCTTTTGATCATTTAATAATTGTTTAAGCATTCACATGAAGTAAACTGAATATCTGAATACACAGTCCCGTCCAAAACTATTGGAACAGCGAGGCCAATTCCTTTATTTTTGCTGAACTCTGAAAGCAATTGGGTTTGACATCAAAAGATGAGAGAAACATCTTTCAGCTTCTATTTCCAGGTATTTACATCTAGATCTGTGAAACAACTTAGGAGATAGCACCTTTTGTTTGAACCCACCCATTTTGCAAGTGAGCAAAAGTACAGGAACATGTGACTGACGGGTGTGTTTTGTTGCCCAGGTGTGTCCTGTACATTGAATATTCAAACAGAAGTGTATACTCAGGGGAAAATATACAATACTGAACAGTGGAGTCTGGCTACGGGGAGGACGGCGGCAGAACCAGCAATAAATACACTTTATTATTCAAACTCCCCGTCGCCTCTCCTCAATAACCTCCAGCTGTTCACACAACTTTTTAAAAGCACAAACAAAGAAGCGAGCAGCTCTCAGTCAGTGTCAGAAACCGAGACTCTCTCGCCAGGTGAGCGACACGTTTTCCTCCCAGCGGAGGAAAAAGCACCTGTCGCCCGTGGCACTCTGCACCTGCTGCCTGTGCACCTTAACACTTATCGACGGATCATGCCGTCACAACAACGTAAAGAATAAACGCATGAATGTGAATTGCACCCTTATCCACTTCTCTCTACAAAACAATAAATAGCACTGAATCTCTACTCTGTTTTAGATTTGGGTTTAGCCTGTGCAGACTGCATTTATAGTTATAAAGGTTTAACCAACATGAAGACCAGAGAGCTGTCTATGGGTGAAAAGCAAGCAATGTTGAAACTGAGAGAAGATGGAGAATCAATCAGAGCCACAAACATTGTTCACAGCCAGAACAACCATTTAGAATGTCCTGAAGAAGAAAGAAATCACTGGTGTACTGAGCGACAGACTGGTGGACCAAGGAGAACATCA
>NW_021166931.1:30000-42500 GCF_900634415.1 Cottoperca gobio | reverse complement strand
AGGTAACATCCAATCAGATCCTTCGACCATCAGGTAACATTCAATCAGATCCTTAGACCCTCAGGTAACATCCAATCAGATCCTTCGACCATCAGGTAACATCCAATCAGATCCTTAGACCCTCAGGTAACATCCAATCAGATCCTTCGACCATCAGGTAACATCCAATCAGATCCTTCGACCATCAGGTAACATTCAATCAGATCCTTAGACCCTCAGGTAACATCCAATCAGATCCTGAGACCCTCAGGTAACATCCAATCAGATCCTGAGACCCTCAGGTACCGGGTGCCGCTGACCAGTTCAGGGATCATTTGTTGCCATTTTGCAACACAGGGTTGTTTAATGAAATGCAGTTGTATCTTAGTGAGACTATAGCAGTGTTTGTTCTGCAGGGACTCGTCTACCTGCACAGCAAAGGAAAGATGCACAGAGACATTAAGGTGAGCATGACACACACACACACAAATTAAGAAAGGTGTTTTGTGGGTGGAGCTACAGCAGCGAGCTCACACTCTATGTTGCGTCTCCAGGGGGCGAACATCCTGCTGACTGATAATGGATACGTGAAACTGGGTGAGTTTTATGACCCCCACTGGGAAGGTAGTGGGTGGGGCTTACGGCTGTTACACACCAGGGGGTTCCTGTGAATAATTTGCATGTAAATATATATTTTCTTATGTTTTTATCGTGAATACTTCCACACACACAATATATATATATATATATATATTTATATATAAAACAGTGGAGGAGTGAATGTGCAAAGTAACGCTGTAAACACTGAAACGTGCACATAAATTAGATAAATAACATATGGGTTTTCTCAGATGGGTGGCGTCCCCCTTAGAGATAGGGTGAGAAGCTCAGCCATCAGGAGAGACTCGGAGTAGAGCCGCTGCTCCTTTACAGTTGAGGTGGTTCATCTAGTAAGGAGCAACCTGGGCGCCTCCCTAGGGAGGTGTTCCAGGCACGTCCAGCTGGGAGGAGACCCCGGGGAAGACCCAGGACTCGGTGGAGAGATTATATCTCCTCACTGGGAACGCCTCGGGATCCCCCAGTTGGAGCTGGAGGATGTGGCCGGAAAAGGGAAGTTTGGGGGTTCTTACTGGAGCTGCTGCCCCCCGCGACCTGACCCGGATAAGCGGTAGACGATGGATGGATGGTTTGCTTTATTTAATAGAAGAGCACCTGTTTAATGTGAAAAGTGAGTTGTGAATAGAAAAAAAAGAAATCTAGAAAAAAACCACGGAAAAAAAAACCACCTTGAATTTCAGGGGGGGGCGCGGGGTTCCGATGGGGGGTACAGCGGCCCTCCAAGACAATGGTCGGGGAAAAACTGTATATATAAAATTACATATATATATATATTATAAATATTAGATTAGATTTTAGATTAGATTCAATATCCACACACACACACACACACACACACACAGGGTTCAAATGTCAAATCAACCATCTTGCAAACATTAACTGTGTGTGTGTGTGTTCAGCGGACTTCGGTGTGTCGGCTCAGATCACCATGACGATCGCTAAGAGGAAATCCTTCATCGGGACGCCGTACTGGTACGACTTCCTGTCAGTCTCCATGGTGACGCTGAAGCTCTTTTATTGGCTGACTGTGTGTTGTGTGTGTTTCGGGTTCTGTGATTGGCTGACTGTGTGTTGCAGGATGGCTCCTGAGGTGGCGGCGGTGGAAAGGAAGGGCGGGTACGACCAGCTGTGTGACATCTGGGCTGTCGGCGTAACCGCCATCGAACTGGCAGAACTTCAGCCGCCCATGTGAGGGAATCATAACGAGCGTGAATCATAACGTGGGTGAATCATAACGTAAGTGAATCATAATGAGCGTGAATCATAACGTGAGTGAATCATAACGAGAGTGAATCATAACGAGCGGGAATCATAACGTGCGTGAATCATAACGTGAGTGAATCATAACGAGCGTGAATCATAATGAGCGGGAATCATAACGTGAGTAAATCATAATGTGAGTGAATCATAACGAGCGTGAATCATAACGAGCGTGAATCATAACGTGAGTGAATCATAATGTGAGTGAATCATAACGAGCGGGAATCATAACGAGAGTGATTCATAACGAGCGTGAATCATAACGTGAGGGAATCATAACGAGCGTGAATCATAATGTGGGTGAATCATAACGTAAGTGAATCATAACGAGCGTGAATCATAACGTGAGTGAATAATAACGAGAGTGAATCATAACGAGCGGGAATCATAACGAGCGTGAATCATAACGAGCGTAAATCATAATGAGCGTGAATCATAATGTGAGTGAATCATAACAAGCGTGAATCAGAATGTGAGTGAATCATAACGTGCGGGAATCATGACGAGCGTAAATCATAACGAGCGGGAATAATAACGAGAGTGAATCATAACGAGCGTGAATCATAATGTGAGTGAATCATAACGAGCGTGAATCATAATGTGAGTGAATCATAACATGCGGGAATCATAATGAGCGTAAATCATAGCGAGCGGGAATCATAACGAGCGTAAATCATAACGAGCGGGAATAATAACGAGAGTGAATCATAACGAGCGTGAATCATAATGTGAGTGAATCATGATGAGCGTGAATCATAATGTGAGTGAATCATAACGTGCGGGAATCATAACATGCGTGAATCATAGCGAGCGTGAATCATAACGAGTGGAAATCATAACGAGCGGGAATAATAACGAGAGTGAATAATAACGAACGTGAATCATAACGTGAGTGACTTCAGCAGGGAGAAATTATAATATATATAATAATAATAATAATAATAATAATAATAATAAAAATAGAGCCTTATATATTAAAGGAGCCAGGAGTTGTCTCTACGTCTGGATGTATCAACAAATCAAATAATAAAGTACGACTCAATAATACGATTATAAATAATACTTACTAATAATAAATAAATGCTCTTTTCAAGTAAAATAAAATATATAACAGGGAGCTCTTGAAAAATATCTTAAAATAAATTGCTTAATTTTAGAAAATTTAAATAAAAAATGTAGCTTGAGTTTTCCTTTTTGATCATTTCACATTTTAACAGTCTCAAGCAATTAACAGTGATTCAATCAATCATCACATTAACGAGCTCCTCGTTAATGTGATGATTGATTCTCCCTCAGAGCGCTGCTGATGATGACCAAGAGCAACTTCCAGCCGCCCAGACTGAAGGACAAGATGAAGTGGTGAGTACCTGTCTGTCTGCAGGTACCTGTCTGTCTTTCACAGCTGATGTAATATTAATATTTATACATCAAATCAAGCAGCAGCTGAATTATTAACGTGGACCAGGTGCTACCTGTTGATGCTAATAAAGACAGAATATTCTCTTTGAGCTCCAGCTTGAGCTAAAGATAGCAGCGCAGCGCCGTGAGCAGCACGCTGATGGAGACTCTACATCCAAACCTCTGCAGTGAAACAGCAAATCTCTACCTGTAGTTTAAAAACACGACCAGCAGGAAAACCAGACAGTTGTGCTGAAGTCACTATTCACTAACTGAAGTCACAGATTTACTAACAAAAGCTGATGCAAACAACAAAAACAGGAAGACAACCAAACTCATGGGGCAACAAGGAAACAGAAGAATGGGGGGGCTGGACAGGGACATAGCAGGTCTGGATGTATGTGGCATAGGCCCGCTCTGCAGCACGGCGCGGAGGTTGAACCCCTTAGGAGGACGTGACGGGACCACACTGGAACACGTTTGGCCCTCATCTTAATGTCCACGTCTGTTAATACAACACAGGAAACGATCCCCGGACGACCTCATCCTTAAAAGGACTCACGTGAGTTTGAACCTTGAATTGAGACGTCTGTTGTGGTGTTAGCATTAGCTGGAGTCCTTTGTGCCGCTGTCTCACAGGATGAAATACAGCCAGCGGCTGAGCAGTCGTCTCGTTATAATACATTTAGGAGCGTTGACGCCTCATCTGCCTCGCAGTAATACCTGTACGATGAAGCCTGTGTCTTACCTGAACGTCTCTCAGTAATACCTGTACGATGAAGCCTGTGTCGTACCTGTACGATGAAGCCTGTGTCGTACCTGAACGTCTCTCAGTAATACCTGTACGATGAAGCCTGTGTCTTACCTGTACGATGAAGCCTGTGTCTTACCTGTACGATGAAGCCTGTGTCTTACCTGTGTCGTACCTGTACGATGAAGCCTGTGTCTTACCTGAACGTCTCTCAGTAATACCTGTACGATGAAGCCTGTGTCTTACCTGTACGATGAAGCCTGTGTCGTACCTGAACGTCTCACTATAGTGATGTTTCCACATATTTGCGTTCGGATTGATCTGTGGAATAATTCAAATTGAAAGATGAGAAATAAATCTTTGGTGTGGGTTGTTTAAGAGTTTCTTTTTCTAATGCGTTGATTTTTACAAAATGATAAACATGAATTATTTCCTCGTCTCTGCAGGACCGGAAACTTCCACCAGTTTGTAAAAATCTCTCTGACCAAAAACCCGAAGAAACCCCCCCCCCCCCCCAGCAACCGTTTGTTTCTCAGCCGCTCAGCCGGACTCTGGCCATCGAGCTGCTGGATAAAGTCAGTAACTCAGACCAGACGCCCTACCAGGAGCACCAGGACGAGGATGAGACCGACGCAGAGGTACGGGGGACATGGGGACAAGGATGGACACTGTGGGACACAGGGGGACATGGAGGGAAAGTTTTGATGAAGTGAAGTAAATTAACATCAGTTTACAAAGTGTCACAGAATAGAGTCTCTGCTTCACACTGTAACAGAGACCACAGGTCTAACATCAGGGGGGGGGGGCTCCTCTGACTGAGTGGACGCCTGTTACAGAGACACGTCCACATGTCTGTCCACAAGTGTGTTCAGTGTGTGTGTTCAGAGTGTGTTCAGTGTGTGTGTTCAGAGTGTGTTAAGAGTGTGTGTTCAGAGTGTGTGTTCAGAGTGTGTTCAGAGTGTGTTCAGTGTGTGTGTTCAGTGTGTGTGTTCAGTGTGTGTGTTCAGTGTGTGTGTTCAGAGTGTGTGTTCAGAGTGTGTTCAGTGTGTGTGTTCAGAGTGTGTGTTCAGAGTGTGTTCAGTGTGTGTGTTCAGAGTGTGTGTTCAGTGTGTGTGTTCAGAGTGTGTTCAGAGTGTGTTCAGTGTGTGTGTTCAGAGTGTGTGTTCAGAGTGTGTGTTCAGTGTGTGTGTTCAGAGTGTGTGTTCAGAGTGTGTTCAGAGAGTGTGTTCAGAGTGTGTTCAGTGTGTGTGTTCAGAGTGTGTGTTCAGAGTGTGTGTTCAGTGTGTGTTCAGAGTGTGTGTTCAGAGTGTGTTCAGAGTGTGTGTTCAGAGTGTGTGTTCAGAGTGTGTTCAGAGTGTGTTCAGAGTGTGTGTTCAGAGTGTGTGTTCAGAGTGTGTTCAGAGTGTGTGTTCAGAGTGTGTTCAGAGTGTGTGTTCAGTGTGTGTGTGTTCAGAGTGTGTGTTCAGAGTGTGTGTTCAGAGTGTGTTCAGTGTGTGTGTTCAGAGTGTGTGTTCAGAGTGTGTTCAGAGTGTGTGTTCAGTGTGTGTGTTCAGAGTGTGTGTTCAGAGTGTGTTCAGAGTGTGTGTTCAGAGTGTGTGTTCAGAGTGTGTTCAGAGTGTGTGTTCAGTGTGTGTTCAGAGTGTGTTCAGTGTGTGTGTTCAGAGTGTGTTCAGAGTGTGTGTTCAGAGTGTGTTCAGAGTGTGTTCAGAGTGTGTGTTCAGTGTGTGTGTTCAGAGTGTGTTCAGAGTGTGTTCAGTGTGTGTTCAGAGTCTGCTGTTCAGTGTCCTCTGTGAGGGGACAAGGACACAGAGTGCTCTGCATACTGTCTCACTGCCAGTACTCTGTAACATACTGTCTGTCTGTCTCTCTGTCTGCAGGTCGTCTCTGTCCCTCAGAGGATCCCGTCTGGAAACACCAGAGGAGGAAAGACTCTGTCTGAGCTCACCTGTGAGTTTACCTGTGAGCTCACCTGTGATGGTGAGACGACGTTCATGAAGCTGTGATGTGATTTTGTATTTTTCTTTCAGTTGATCAGATGACGTTTGATCCTCCTCTCAGGAAAGAGACTGAAGCTCACCATGAAGAGGTACACACACACACACACAGACACTTTGTCCAATAATAAAGCAGAAGTCTCCCGTTGTTAAGAATATTTCTTTATTGAATTAATATTGATTATTAATATAACGTCACCTCATTAATTAATATATTAAGATCTCATCTCACCTTTACACCTGCTGGGATGACACATTTCTTCTCCTTCTTCTTTTTCTTCTTCTCCTTCTCCCTCTTCTTCTCCTTCTTCTTCTTCTCCTTCTCCCTCTTCTTCTCCGTCTTCTTCTCCTTCTTCTCCTTCTCCTTCTCCTTCTTCCCTTCTTTTCTTTCTCCTCCTTTTCCTTCTGCTTCTTCTTCTCCTTCTTCTTCTCCTTCTTCTTCCTCTTCTGTCTTCTCCTTCTTCTTCTTCTCCCTCTTCTTCTCTTCTTCTTCTTCTTCTTCTTCTCCTTCTTCTCCTTCTCCGTCTTCTTCTCCTTCTTCTTCTCCTCCTTCTTCTCCGTCTTCTTCTCCTTCTTCTCCTTCTTCTTCTCCTTCTTCTCCTTCTTCTTCTTCTCCTTCTTCTTCTCCTTCTTCTTCTCCTTCTTCTTCTCCTTCTTCTTCTCCTTCTCCTTCTTCTTCTCTTTCTTCTTCTCCTTCTTCTTCTTCTTCTTCTCCTTCTCCGTCTTCTTTTCTGTCTTCTTCTCCTTCTCCTTCTCCGTCTTCTTCTTCCCCTTCTTCTTCTCCTTCTTCTCCTTCTTCTTCTCCGTCTTCTTCTCCTTCTCCTTCTCCTTCTTCCCCTTCTTCCCCTTCTTTTCTTTCTCCTCCTTTTCCTTCTGCTTCTTCTTCTTCTTCTCCTTCTTCTTCCCCTTCTTCTCCTTCTTCTTCTCCGTCTTCTTCTCCGTCTTCTTCTCCTTCTTCTTCTCCTTCTTCTTCTTCTTCTTCTCCTTCTCCGTCTTCTTCTCCGTCTTCTTCTCCTTCTTCTTCTCCTTCTTCTTCTCCTTCTCCGTCTTCTTTTCTGTCTTCTTCTCCTTCTCCTTCTCCTTCTTCTTCTTCCCCTTCTTCTTCTCCTTCTTCTCCTTCTTCTTCTCCGTCTTCTTCTCCTTCTCCTTCTCCTTCTTCCCCTTCTTCCCCTTCTTTTCTTTCTCCTCCTTTTCCTTCTGCTTCTTCTTCTTCCTCTTCTCTGTCTTCTCCTTCTTCTCCCTCTTCTCTTTCTTCTTCTTCTCCTTCTACTTCTCTGTCTTCTCTGTCTTCCCCTCCTTCTCCTTCTTCTCCTTCTCCTTCTCCGTCTTCCCCTCCTTCTCCTTCTTCTCCTTCTCCTTCTCCGTCTTTTTCTTCTTCTCCTTCTCCTTCTTCTTCTCCTTCTTCTTCCTCTTCTTCTCTGTCTTCTTCTCCTTCTTCTTCCTCTTCTTCTCTGTCTTCTTCCCTCTTCTTCGCTTTCTTCTTCTTCCTTCTTCTCCATCTTCCTTCTTCTCCTTCTTCTTCCCTCTTCTTCTCTGTCTTCTTCTTCTCCTTCTTCTCCTTCTTCCTTCTCCTTTTGTCTCCAATCTTTTCTCCTTCTTCTTCTCTCCCTTCCTCCTTCTTCTTCTTCCTCGTCTTCTCCATCTTCTTCTTCTTCCTCTTCTTCTCGTTCTTCTTCTTCTCCTTCTTCTCCGTCTTTTTCTCCTTCTTCCCCTTCTTCTTCTTCTTCTCCTTCTCCGTCTTTTTCTCCTTCTTCCCCTTCTTCTTCTTCTTCTTCTTCTTCTTCTTCTTCTCCTTTTCCTTCTTCTTCTCTGTCTTCTCCGTCTTCCCCTTCTTCTTCTCTTTCTTCTTCCTCGTCTTCTCCGTCTTCCCCTTCTTCTTCTTCTCCTTCTTCTCTTCTCCTTTTCCTTCTTCTTCCCCTTCTTCTTCTCCTTCTTTTTCTTCTATAGTTGGACTCTGATCGTTTCCTGGACTGCGTGGAGGAGCTCTACTACACCGCCAGATCCCACCTGGTATTCCTGACACACACACACACACACACACACACACACACACACACAGACACAGAGGGGGGCTAATGCTAACAGGCTAACTAAGCTTTCAATTCCAACTCACCAACTGCTCGCAGCTCATTTCATGGATGTTCTTGAATAAATTCACGTGAAAACTTAAATTCATGGCATTTTATGTTCATTTCATTTTTTATTGGATCGGGTTAAACTATTTTATAAACATCAAAGAAACCCTGAAATGAAGAATCTGAAATTAATATCACTCGCATTCACTTTCTGATTCTGTGGAGTATTAATGCGGTTCTATCTACTAGTGATTTAGCCTCCATAAAAAACTTATGAATAAAGCTTCATCACAGCGGTATTCAACTACAATTCAAAGAGGTCTCGTTAGCAAAGCAACATCATAATGTCTAACGTGTGTTATGAATTAGTGTGAGATATATTGAAGCAGCCTCGTAATGAATGAGTCCATTCTGGGTGGAAAGTTTGCACTGTTTGCACTTTTCTCTTCTGTTAGTGACCTATGCTTTAGCATATATTTATAAGATGTGCGCTCTTTATTATTTCTGTCTCTTATTGCTGATACATGCCTATTTGCACTATTGTATATTTGAATGTTTTAATGGTGAGTTGTGTGTATTGTGACCTTTGCTGATAAATATTCACGGAGGTGAACAATGAAGTCGATCTAATCTAATTATTTTCAAATACCTTGAACTTTTTATGGGAAAGTCTTAATATTCATTGCAGATGTATAAACTTTAAAAAATCTTTTTGTAAAGTTTCCATGTGAATTATTTTTCCATAACATGAGTTCTTTGTGAGTTGGTATGAAATGACCTCCAGCTAACTGACCAGCCAGGCTAACAGTGTGTTGTTGTTATTATTGAACTGTCTGTTGTTAGCATCTTGTTAGCATGCCATTCACTTAGACCGTTACAGTGGGTTAGGTTTACAGTGTTTGTCTTTGCTGTCAACGCACTAATAACATGCTAACAACAGGCTAACAACATTTTACCAACGTGCTAACAACTTGCTAACAACGTGCTAATTCACAGTCATCTTTTCCATTGTCTTTGTTTTCTTCTTCTTTGTCTCTGCCTTTGATCGTTCACGCTCATATCTATGTTCCACCTGGATGATGTTACTTCCTGCTCTACTACAACTGGTCGGTCTTAATTAGTCTGTTGTGATTTAGTCCAATCAGAAGAGATTCAGTGTTTCTATAAGAACCAATCAGATGAGGCTAAAGGTAAATCTTGTACCTGGTGTCTCCTGCAGAAGCTGCAGGTGGAGGATGAAGATAATTCTGCAGGACCAGGACTAGAACCAGGACTCGGACCCGGATCAGGATCAGTGTCAGGACCCAAACTAGGACTAGGACCCAGACCAGGACCAGGAAACCAGTGAGAACAGGATCCTGACCTTATGAACACTAAAATCAAATTGAAATGTTATTGATCTCAAGGACGTTTGTTGTGCAGCAGTTTTAATACAAAGTAGGAAACTAAAAGAAAACATTAGAAACTCTAATAATAAGATCTCACATGTTCTTAATGAAGGTGAAGCCGGGGCGTGAATGTGCCAAGCTTCTTCTCCGTCTGCACCATATTCTTGAACGCTTCCACATCGCATCATTTTCTAACTTTCGTTTTTGAGCTGAAGTACGATAACTTAGCTTAGCGTCGCCGGCTTTATCATAATTTCCTTACAAAAGAAAACCACCATTTATATTCCCAACATGTGTTCAGTTTATCCAAAGAATTTGTTGTTGGAGCTTAAAGAGCTGCTGGCTGTGTTAGTTATTATATCTTATAGTATTGATCTTTTCTATGTTATTATAACATGATAATCAGCAGCTGAGGCCGTTAAACCGTCCGATCCTGCAGCTGTGAATGAAAATATGATTCACTGTTTACACTCTGCTAGCGGTATTAAATATAATAATATATAAAGAAATAATTTGCTGGTATTGTTTGATTTGTCCGCCAATGGACAATAAGCTCTCTGAGCATGCTCACAATCTTCTTCTGTGGTATTTCACATATCATTGACGTAGACGTTATCGCCACCTGCTGGTCAGTCGAGATAATACATTTAATATATATAATACATAATATGTATTATATATATTAAATATATTATATACATTATATTATAATATATATAATACTTCTAATATATATAATACATTTAATATATATAATACTTCTAATCCATCCATCCATCGTCTACCGCTTATCCGGGATCGGGTCGCGGGGGCAGCAGCTCCAGTAAGGAACCCCAATCTTCCCTTCTCCGGGCCACATCCTCCAGCTCCGACTGGGGGATCCTGAGGCGTTCCCAGGCCAGTGAGGAGATATAATCTCTCCACCGAGTCCTGGGTCTTCCCCGGGGTCTCCTCCCAGCTGGACGTGCCTGGAACACCTCCCTAGGGAGGCGCCCAGGTGGTATCCTTACTAGATGCCCAAACCACCTCAACTGGCTCCTTTCAACGTAAACGAGCAGCGGCTCTACTCCGAGTCTCCCACGGATGGCTGAGCTTCTCACCCTATCTCTAAGGGAGACGCCAGCCACCCGTCTGAGAAAACCCATTTTGGCCGCTTGTACCCGTGATCTCGTTCTTTCGGTCATGACCCAGCCTTCATGACCATAGGTGAGGGTAGGAACGAAGATCGACCGATAGATTGAGAGCTTTGCCTTCTGGCTCAGCTCTCTTTTCGTCACAACAGTGCGGTAAAGTGACTGTAGTACCGCCCCCGCTGCTCCGATTCTCCGGCCAATCTCTTGCTCCATCGTCCCCTCACTCACGAACAAGACCCCGAGGTACTTGAACTCCTTCACTTGGGGTAAAGGCTCATTCCCTACCCGGAGTAGGCAATCCACCGGTTTCCTGCTGAGAACCATGGCCTCAGATTTTGAGGTGCTGATCCTCATCCGCCTCAGGATCCCCCAGTCGGAGCTGGAGGATGTGGCCCGGAGAAGGGAAGATTGGGGTTCCTTACTGGAGCTGCTGCCCCCGCGACCCGATCCCGGATAAGCGGTAGACGATGGATGGATGGATGGATGATCCTCATCCCACACTCGGCTGCGAACCGATCCAGTGACTGTTGAAGGTCACAGACCGATGATGCCATAAGGACCACATCATCTGCAAAGTTGTTCGTCGGATTCAGGTGTTCCTCAAAGTGCTCCTTCCACCGTCCGATAACCTTCTCAGTCAAAGTCAGCAGGGTCCCACCCTTGCTGTACACAGCTTGGATGGTTCCTCGCTTCCCCCTCCTGAGGTGCCGGATGGTTTTCCAGAAGCACCTTGGTGCCGACCGAAAGTCCTTCTCCATAGCTTCTCCGAACTTCTCCCACAGCCGCTGCTTTGCCTCTGACAGAGGCTGCAGCCCTTTTAGTCCTTCGGTACCCTGCAACTGTCCTCCCGGATAACATAACCCGGAAGGACTCTTTCTTCAGTCGGACGACTTCCCTGACCACCGGGGTCCACCACGGTGTTCGAGGGTTACCGCCCCTTGAGGCACCTAAGACCTTGAGACCACAGCTCATCACCGCAGCTTCAGCAATAGAGGTTTTGAACATCGTCCACTCAGGTTCAATGCCCTCAACCTCCACAGGGATGTCTGAAAAGCTCCGCCGGAGGTGTGAGTTGAAGATCCCCAGGACAGGGGCTTCCTCCAGGGTTTACCAGATCTGTCTTCCCCCACCCCTTGATCCAACTCACCACCAGATGGTGATCAGTTAACAGCTCCGCCCCTCTCTTCACCCGAGTGTCCAAAACATGCGGCCTCAGATCAGATGATACGATTACAATATTGATCATTGACCTTTGGCCTAGGGTGCTCTGGTACCATGTGCACTTATGAGCATCCTGATGTTCGAACATGGTGTTTGTTATGGCCATTCCATGACTAGCACAGAAGTCCAACAACAAACGACCGTTCGGGTTTAGATCAGGGAGGCCCTTCCTCCCAATCAAGCCTCTCCAGGTGTCTCCATCATTTCCCACGTGTGCGTTGAAGTCTCCCAGCAAGACTACGGAGTCCCCTACTGGAGCACCCTGCAGGGCTCCATTCAGGAAGGCTGAATACTCCGAACTGCGATTTGGGGCATAGGCACAAACAACAGTCAGAGTTTTCCCCCCCATAACCCGAAGGCATAGGGAGGCGACCCTCTAGTCCACCGGGGTAAACTCCAACGTAGTGGCGCTCAGCCGGGGGCTAGTGAGTATCCCCACCCCGGCCCGACACCTCACACCTTGGGCAACTCCGGAGAAGAATAGAGTCCAACCCCTATCCAGGAGTACGGTTCCAGAGCCAAGACTGTGCGTGGAGGTAAGCCCCACCAGATCCAATTGGTAGCACTCCACCTCCCGCACTAGTTCCGGCTCCTTCCCCCACAGAGAGGTGACGTTCCACGTCCCCAGAGCCAGCCTCTGCTGCCCGGGTCTGGTCCGTCGAGGTCCCTGACCATCACTGCCA
>NW_021166931.1:20000-25000 GCF_900634415.1 Cottoperca gobio | reverse complement strand
GATGCGCTTCATCTGCAAAGAGAACTCTGGCAGGTCAGAAATATATATTATATTATATTTTTTATTGTATATAATAGATATTATTTATATTATTAATAGATATATTTATATTATTATTATATATTAATTTATATAATTTATATTATTATTATATTATTAATTTATCTTTATATATTTTATTAATATATATATTTATATTAATTAATATATATAATTTATATTTAATTAATATCTATTTATATATTAATAGATATATTTATATTATTACATATATAATAAGATATCTTTATTATTATATATTAATAGATATATTTATATTATTATATTATTATTTAATATATCTTTTTATACTAGTATATATTATTGTATATTATGTATATTATATATTAATGTATATTATTAATAAGATATATTTATATTATTATATATTAATAGATATATTCATATTATTATATATATTTATATTAATTATATATACATTTATATTATATATATTAATTGATATATTTAGATTATTATTCACTCACTGGTAATATGCTGTAGGTGAATTATCACAACAGAAATGACAGACTTAATTTCCTCTCTGGGAACCATCACCTTATCGTGGTGGAGAGGTTTGTGTGTCCCAATGAACCTGAGAGCTGTGTTGTCTGGAGACTGGTGCTCCTGGTAGGGTCTCCCAAGGCAAATTGGTCTCAGGCGAGGGGCCAGACTAAGAATGGTTCAAAACGACTTCATGAAAAAAAGGGAAAGGAAAGGAGAGACCCTGCCCGGAGGAAGCCCAGGGCCCCCCTCTGGAGCCAGGCTCAGAGGGAGAGCGCCTGGTGGCCGGGTTTGCCACGGAGCCCGGTCAGGCACAGCCCAAATAAGCTACGTGGTGCCTCCCATCCATCCATCCTGTGGGCCCACCACTCATGGGAAAAAACGCTGGGGTCACACGGGTGGCAGTGATGGTCAGGGACCTCGACGGACCAGACCCGGGCAGCAGAGGCTGGCTCTGGGGACGCGGAACGTCACCTCTCTGTGGGGGAAGGAGCCGGAACTAGTGCAGGAGGTGGAGCGCTACCAGTTGGATCTGGTGGGGCTTACATCTACGCACAGTCTTGGCTCTGAAACCGTACTCCTGGATAGGGGTTGGACTCTATTCTTCTCCGGAGTTGCCCAAGGTGTGAGGCGTCGGGCCGGAAGGGGTTACTCACAAGTCCCCGGCTGAGAGCCACTACGTTGGAGTTCACCCCGGTGGACAAGAGGTACGCCTTCGGGTTATGGGGGGGAAAACTCTGACTGTTGTTTGTGCCTATGCCCCAAACCGCATTTCGGAGTATTCGGCCTTCTTGGAGACCCTGAATGGAGCCCTGCAGGGGGCTCCAGTAGGGGACTCCGTAGTCTTACTGGGAGACTTCAACGCACACGTGTGAAACGATGGAGACACCTGGAGAGGCGTGATTGAGAGGAACGGCCTCCCTGATCTAAACCCGAATGGTCGTTTGTTGTTGGACTTCTGTGCTAGTCATGGAATGGCCATAACAAACACCATGTTCGAACATAAGGATGCTCATAAGTGCACGTGGTACCAGAGCACCCTAGGCCAAAGGTCAATGATCGATTTTGTAATCGTATCATCTGATCTGAGGCCGCATGTTTTGGACACTCGGGTGAAGAGAGGGGCGGAGCTGTCAGCTGATCACCATCTGGTGGTGAGTTGGATCAAGGGGTGGGGGAGGACTCTGGACAGACCTGGTAAGCCCAAACGGGTAGTGCGGGTGAACTGGGAACGTCTGGAGGAAGCCCCTGTCCTGGGGATCTTCAACTCACACCTCCGGCAGAGCTTTTCAGACATCCCTGTGGAGGTTGGGGGCATTGAACCTGAGTGGGCGATGTTCAAAACCTCTATTGCTGAAGTTGCGGTGATGAGCTGTGGTCTCAAGGTCTTAGGTGCCTCAAGGGGCGGTAACCCTCGAACACCGTAGTGGACCCCGGTTGTTACGGCCACGGCCTGTTATCTGCGGGGATTACTTTGTGGGTGCATGCACCTTGTGTCCTTATTTAGGTATGCAGATTTGGATGTGTGACCGCCGCCCGCTTGATTGGCTGCGGGGACACCTCCTCCTCCCACCTTGATGAAGACCGGTTGTGATTGGTGGTGCACCTGTTCCGGCTCTCCAATCCGAGGCGCACTGGAGAGACCGGTGGATACAAATGCCAGGCCAGCTCGACAGTCGGGGCTGCTTTTGTGTTGTCAGCCTACGCATATGCATTTTTGTTTGGTCCGAGACTGTCGCGCTCTCATAGAGTACATTGAGTGTTGCATATTGTGTTTCGTGTTCCATGCAAGCTGTCCGCGTTGTTTAGGTGAGACAGTTTGATCGTCAGAACAAGCTGTTTAGGGTTATTTGTTAAGCACGCTAGGTGCTCCGGTGCTGTTATGCCTTTTTGTTTGTATTTGGTGTTAATCCAGTTTTCACCCCGAGCTTTGTTTTAGAATTGTTTAGGTTGGGTTTTATTTTTAGTTAGTTGGCTTTGACGCCTTATGCTCTTATGTTAAGAGCCCTCCTTTTGTTCTATTTTGTCTCTTGAAAAGCAATTGGTTGCCAATTATCCGTATTCTATTAATAAATATACTTTATATAAATCATGACCATCTGGTTTTATGTTACTCCCTTTTCCCTCGCCGAGCCGGGGTCGTAACATAAATGGGGGCTCGTCCACCGTAACATCGGTGGTCAGGGAAGCCGTCCCACTGAAGAAGGAGTCCTTCCAGGTTGTTATCCGGAAGGATTCCGGAAACAGTTGCAGGGTACCGAAGGACTAGAAGGGCGGCACCCTCTGCCGTGTCAGAGGCAAAGCAGCGGGTGTGGGAGAAGTTTGGAGAAGCTATGGAGAAGGACTTTAGGTCGGCATCAAGGTGCTTCTGGAAAACCATCCGGCACCTCAGGAGGGGGAGTCGAGGAACCATCCAAGCTGTGTACAGCAAGGGTGGGACCCTGCTGACTTTGACTGAGAAGGTTATCGGGCGGTGGAAGGAGCACTTTGAGGAACTCCTGAATCCGACCAACACGCCCTCTATGGTAGAGGCAGAGCTGGAAGCTGATGGGGGATCATCGTCAATTTCCCTGATGGAAGTCACTAAGGTAGTCAAACAACTCCACAGTGGCAAAGCCGCAGGGGTTGATGAGATCTGTCCAGAAATGCTGAAGGCTTTGGGTGTTGAGGGGCTGTCTTGGTTGACACGCCTCGTCAACATTGCGTGGAAGTCTGGTTACAGTGCCTAGGGGGTGGCAGACCGGGGTGGTGGTTCCCCTATTTAAAAAGGGGGACCAGAGAGTGTGTGCCAACTACAGGGGTATCACACTTCTCAGCATCCCTGGAAAAGTCTACTCCAATGTGCTGGAAAGGAGGGTTCGGCCGATTGTCGAACCTCTGATTGAAGAGGAACAGTGCGGATTCCATCCTGGTCATGGAACAACGGACCAACTCTTCACTCTTGCAAGGATCCTGGAGGGGGCCTGGGAGTACGCCCATCCGGTCTACATGTGTTTTGTGGATCTGGAGAAGGCGTATGACCGGGTCCCCCGGGTGATACTGTGGGAGGTGCTGCGGGAGTATGGGGTGAGGGGGTCACTTCTGAGGGCCATCCAATCCCTGTACGCCCAAAGCGAGAGTTGTGTCCGGATACTCGGCAGTAAGTCTAACTCGTTCCCAGTGAATGTTGGCCTCCGCCAGAGCTGCGCTTTATCACCAATCCTGTTCGTGATGTTCATGGACAGGATATTGAGGCGTAGTCGTGGAGGAGAGGGGTTGCAGTTCGGTGCCCTAAGGATCTCATTGCTGCTCTTTGCAGATAATGTGGTTCTTATGGCATCATCAGTCTGTGACCTTCAACAGTCACTGGATCGGTTCGCAGCCAAGTGTGAAGCGGTTGGGATGAGGATCAGCACCTCAAAATCTGAGGCCATGGCTCTCAGCAGGAAACCGGTGGATTGAGGGAATGAGCCATTACACCAAGTGAAGGAGTTCAAGTACCTCGGGGTCTTGTTCGTGAGTGAGGGGACGATGGAGCAAGAGATTAGCCGGAGAATCGGAGCAGCGGGGGCGGTACTGCAGTCGGTTTACCGCACCGTTGTGACGAAAAGAGAGCTGAGCCAGAAGACAAAGCTCTCAATCTACCAGTCGATCTTCGTTCCTACCCTCACCTGGTCATGAAGGCTGGGTCATGACCGAAAGAACGAGATTGCGGGTACAAGCGGCCGAAATGTGTTTTCTCAGACGGCTGGCGTCTCTCTTAGAGATAGGGTGAGAAGCTCAGCCACCCGTGAGAGACTCGGAGTAGAGCCGCTGCTCCTTTTATGTTGAAAGGAGCCAGTTGAGGTGGTTCGGGCATCTAGTAAGGATGCCACCTGGGTGTTCCAGGCACGTCCAGATGGGAGGAGACCCCGGGGAAGACCCAGGACTCGGTGGAGAGATTATATCTCCTCACTGGCCTGGGAACGCCTCAGGATCCCCCAGTCGGAGCTGGAGGATGTGGCCCGGAGAAGGGAAGACTGGGGTTCCTTACTGGAGCTGCTGCCCCCGCGACCAGACCCCGGATAAGCGGTAGACGATGGATGGATGGATGGATGGATATTAATAGATATATTTATATTATATATTAATAGATATATTTATATTATATATTAATAGATATTTATATTATTATATATTCATAGATATTTATATTATTATATATTCATAGATATTTATATTATTATATATTAATAGACATTATAATATAAGTATTTTATCCCCTCAGGCAGATACCTGGGCCTGACGGTGCCGGTGGTCAATCACATCCACATGATGACTGACGGACACACGTTAGAGAAAGATGTGCAGACGGCGTTCTACCTGCCCACAGAGTTTCAGACCGACCCCCCCCGACCCTCCGACCCCGACATCACCATCGTCTACAGAGAGCCAATCAGAGTGGTCGCCAGGTCAGAGCGTCATCATGAACGTCCTGC
>NW_021166931.1:0-12500 GCF_900634415.1 Cottoperca gobio | reverse complement strand
ACATGCAATAAATTGTAAATGACTGCCAGATATGGAAAGTTCCAGGTATTGTTGGATAATGGGCAAAAGCACTTACTCACAGGACATTTCCTGACCTTTTTTATAGTCAAAATAAGCAAAAAAGTCCAGGCGAAAATGGTGAGGCTTTTTAGGCTTAGGTGTTAAAGGGTTAACGACATCAAGCCGCGAAGATAACGCGTCTACGAGTGCTTATGTAAAGTATTTGGTGATTGTACCGTTCATGGGCATCTCGTCGATCTGCGTGGAGTAGTACTGCTCGATGTCGCGCAGGATCCTGATGTCGTCGTTCTTCACAAAGTTGATGGCCACACCTTTACGCCCGTAACGCCCGGACCGACCAATCCTGGAGGTCAGAGGTCATGTTACAAACACAGGCAGGAGCAGTTTACTCAAATATCAAGTCATTTATATTTTATATAAATAAAACACACCCAAGTGGAAACCCCCCCGCCCCCAGACTAAGTGCCTGTATGCCCCGCCCCAGGCCAAATGTGTTTTCTTATAGAACTATAGTTATGTTTACGTCTATGGAGGGGTCTGTTACCTGTGGATGTAGAGCTCTCTGTTGTTGGGAAGGTCGTAGTTGATGATCAGAGACACTTGAGGAACGTCTAACCCTCGAGCCCAAACGTCGGTGGAGATCAGCACGCGACTAAAAAGAGATTAAAATGCCGTTAAATCCCATCAGAGCAGGAAGGTGTAACAGGTGTTCTCGGCTCTGCGTTACCTGGCTCCTGATCTGAACTCCTTCATGATGGACTCCCTCTCCTTCTGAGGCATGTCGCCGTGCATCGACGACACCGTGAAGTTCGCCTCTCGCATCTTCTCTGTCAGCCAGTCCACCTGAAACACACACGAACACTCAGCTTTGACACTCAACACAGAAGCCTTTGCTGCTGCAGGCCGAGTGTACCTGTTTATCTATCACTGACAGGTGTGTGTGTGTGTTAGAGAGAGTGGAGCAGACCTTCCTCTTGGTGTTGCAGAAGATGACCGCCTGTGTGATGGTCAGTGTGTCGTACAGATCACACAGAGTGTCGAACTTCCACTCCTCCCTCTCCACCGCCACGAAGAACTGCTTTATCCCCTCCAGTGTCAACTCATCACTGTGGGGGGGCAGAGAGAGAGAGAGAGAGAGAGAGAGAGAGAGAGGGGGGGGGGGGGCAGAGAGAGAGAGAGGGGGGGGGGGGCAGAGAGAGAGAGAGAGGGGGGGGGGGGCAGAGAGAGGCAGTTTATAACCCTTGTTGCTTGAGCCTCTGAAGATATAAATAGTGAGTCAGTGCAGCATCTTCATCTGAAGCTGGACTGACTCACTATTTATATCTTTCTTTTCTAAGGGTCCCTGAACGCCTCCTCACCGTTTGACCAGGATGCGGATCGGGTCGGTCATGAACTTGTTGGTCATTTCCAGGATCTCGTGCGGCAGCGTGGCGCTGATCAGCACCACCTGCGTGGCTGGAGGCAGGTAGCGGTACACATCGTATATCTGCTCCTTAAAGCCTGAACACAACAACAACAACAACAACAACAGGTGTTCAGCTTCAGCTTCACCCCTCCCCGCTCAACAACAACTACATGCAGTATTCCAGGTTTACAAACACCTGACCCCAGAGGTCACGTGGTTTCTGCACATGCTCACCTTTGTTGAGCATCTCGTCAGCTTCGTCTAGAACCAGCATCTTGATGGCTCTTGTCCTCAGACTCCTTCGCCGAATCATATCTGCAGAAACACAACAAACTCTTGAAAAGAAATACTAACGAGGACATTCGACTCTCACTCTCACACACACACACACACACACATATATATATATATATATATATATATTTATATTATACACACAGCTGTGTGTGGACTCACCAAACACTCGTCCCGGCGTCCCCGACACAACGTGCTGACCGTAGTCTAGCTTCCGGATGTCCTCGCCTACGTTGGTCCCGCCGATGCAGGCATGACACTGCACGTTCATGTAGTCTCCCAGAGCCAGCAGCACCTGAAACAGACAGAGCCAATCAGAGACCAGGACACTCAGAGCAGCTCACAGATGATCATCTGGGTGAGGCGGTGTGGGCGGGGCTACCTTCTGAATCTGCCCAGCCAGCTCTCTGGTGGGAGCGAGGATCAGCGCCTGCGTCTCCCTCACCTGCAGACAGCGAACACATCAAACCTACATTAAGTTGAACACGTCACACACTTCTGTTAAACGTGCGGCTGCAGTTTATCCGAGCACTGACCTGGATGTCGAGACACTGCAGCACCGACACGCAGAAGGTGGCCGTCTTTCCTGTTCCAGACTGGGACCTGAATGCACCACAAAACAGCTGTTAGAGGACACTGATCTGATTTATTGAACCTTTTAATATTTTCCTGTAAGCATGTAGTGAATTATTGTAAAGGAGAATTCGGCTTCTTAGTCTGTAAATATTAATATTCAAAATCAGCAGATTCCTCGCTGATCACTGCGTTTGTAATAAAACATTTATTTTACATCTATTTATTGACACTTCACCGCAATGTCAATAAAGATAATTAATTTCGTCATTAGGCCCACACACGTGTGGTGTTTAAATGCAGCGCTTTTCAATTTACACACGCACACACTTACTGGGCGATGACGTCTCGGCCTTTGATGATCTGTTTGATGGCTCTCTGCTGGATCGCTGATGGCTTCTCAAAACCTGAAAGACAAAACAAACTTTTGCTAACAGCTGGACTGCAAACAGGTCGGCTCTGCGTTTCTGATGACAATATTAATATATAAAACTTTCCACTAGGAAATGTTCTGTAGAGGTGGTATACAATAAATATTTATTTTATAATATATTAGATCAGTTAAACATCTCGGGTCACAGCAGTACGTCAGAACCAAACTCCTTTCAGATTTATGTCTATTTAATGAGTTTTACCCTAAAGATTTGTTATCTCCCCATTATAAACACCAGAGTCCAGTCACAATACAGTGACTGGACTCTGGTGTTTATAATGTGGAGATAAATTCACTGTATTCAATGAATGTATTCAATACAGTGAATGTATCTCCACATTATAAGCGATGAGGCCTTCGGCTGTGTTTACTACACGCAGAGCCGTTAGTGGGAACAGCTAATGCTAACCGAAGTGAACAGTTTAATAACTACATCAGCAAAACCCGTTTGAAGAAAATTCAACATATTAAACCTCATTCAAACTGAGTAAATCCAGTTTAACCTATTTATTTGATTATCCTCTTTAAAAACATCGCGCAGATGAACAGGCAGCTTTAGCATCCGGCTAACTCTCCCCCGGAAGCCGCGCTGGATCCCCGGCCTACCGTAAGCGTAGATGCCGCGGAGCAGGTCCTCCCGGAGGCCCATGGTGTCGAAGGTGGGGGTGACGTCCACCTCCTCGCTGGTCTCGAACTCCACCTTGGTCATGTCCTCCTCCCTCATGATCCTCTTCCTGCCTTGCGTCCCGGCAGCAGCCATCTTTCTCTGACTCTTTATTCCACTAAAATCACCGAGAATCCGGTAAAATATGTCGGACGTTCACCGCTGCGCTGCTAACTGCTAACACGGGGAAAGAAAGACCGCCTAGCGTGTCGCGCCAATGACGTCTTGCCTTGTTCTTCTTCTTCTTCGGGTTTTACAGCAGCCTTCTGCCGCTCTAGAGCTCTACCGCCCCCTCCAGGTCAGATGGAACCAGGCGGCCTCGACCACAAGGCTCAGAGCTGTTCATGTGATTCAGATAGAGAACACAAACCTTTACATACTATATATATATATATATATATATATATATACATATATACACACACACACACACACACAAACGATATTATTTTAAAATTGAAAATTCACAATTGTTGTTTTCACACTTGCTTGGGCTGTTAACGTCTTTATCGTTTTGTTTGTTTTTGTTAGTATTAAAAAATTAAATGAAAGAGTGATAATAAGATGAATATATAATGTATATTATTTTGCAGAATTAATACTTTTTCTTTTGGTACTTTTACTAAAGTACAACATCTGAATATTTGTTCCACTTCTGACCCGACACGGTACGTGACATAAAAATTATTCTGTAACAGATTTAGAGGATGAATTGCTGTAAATTACCAACAATAATTAAAACAGTTTAATCTGGAATTGTATTTCCTATATTTTCTGCTCAAAGTCTTCTCATGCTTTGTAATTTGATATATTATTAAAACATTACGTGCTGTAGAAATAAAGCTTTTGGTATCTTTTCTTCCTGTGCTCACTAAACCAGAGAAACTTATTGTTACTGTACAATAAGATTATTAGTGTTTAGTTCACACTGGAGACAAACTGGATCGCATGTTGAACTCTTCCTGTCACATTTAAAGACCCGACACTTCCACTGAAGCTAAAGTACAGAGAGCCTCTTCCACCGTCTCCACGTTCATGTATTCAATTCAATTCAATATCATCTGAAATATGTGTGTATAAGACTACAGGGGCCACCTTAAAGTCCTCACCAAACTCAGTTTATAAAGTGTTTATTTTAGAGCTCCTCACCAGTTTTAAACTGTGAGGTGTGACCCCTGAGGGTCCGGGGCCCCAGGGCAGTTACTTGGTTGGTTGTCCAGCTTTGCGCTTCCTGGTGGCTGAACTTCAGACACATCTTCTGTCCAAAAGTCTTTTTATTTTCTGATTATTGATCTATTTCTTCTGCTCCATTCAGAGGAAACAACCTGCTGCTGTATAGAAATATATGTACATGAATAATGAACACATGAAGAGGTCAGAAAACTGAACATGCTTCACTTTGTGACTTTAATGGTCAAAAGGTCTAAAAAAGAGTAAACTTCTCAAAATAAATCGTCACGTCTGTTCAGAGTCTGACGAAGTTCTTCAGGTCCGAAGGAGCAGAATCTCCTCACACTGTTCAGCAACCGGCCGTCAGTGTTCAGATGACCGACTGTCCTTAAACGCACCAACAGAAGCGAGCGTGTGTTGAACCTGCTGAATCAGTGAACTTCACAGCAGGAAGTAAACATGATCTGGGTTTTTGGGTGAATTGTTTTTGGCCCTTTTTGTACTTTAAATTATAAAGTAAAACTTTACAAATCCATGCTCAAAACATTCTTTAAACATTCTGGTGTTTCCTGTGTGAAGCTTCTGATGATCAGCTGCTGCAGTTTTGTTGTTGTTTACATGATGAGGACAAACAAAGACATATGTGACAGTCAGTCGTCTTTTGATTGGTGGACGTCCAAACTGACGACTTGCAGCTCCGTCAGGTTGCTGCTGCTCTGCTGACTGATGACCATCTGAAACACAAACAACACGAGTGACTGCAGAACTTCAGTGTCAGCGCTAGTTCAGAGCTAGTGTCGGTGTCAGAAGTCGTGTCAGGACTCAGGGAGGTCGTACCGGGTGCAGCTGGAATGCAGAGACGGGGATCTGAGCTGCGACCGGAGGGAGCGAGGTGAGGAAAACCTGCGGGAGAGAGCCTGAAGATGCAGAAACAAACATATAACAATGATAGTAACTGAGATATTCAATACAAATAACCATAGAAGCAGAACCCAGACATATAAAATAATAAAAGTAATAACTCCAGATACCAGGGTCGTGGGACTGGGCGTGGCCTGTCGGGGGGAAGGCGCTGAGGACGGTGAGGCCGCCGTCTAGTGATGACGTCGGTGCTGCGTACATCACCGTGTGACCGCCAGGGTACATCATGTGACCTGCAACTGAGGAGGAGGACGAGGAGGAGGACATGATGGAGGCAGGAAGGCTGGCTGCAGAGAGAAAGAGCAGCAGAGGGTTAAAAGACCTCCGGGAATCACCAGAGCTTCATGTTATCAGCTTCCTCTGTCATCCCTCTCCAGCAAGGTTCTCCAGCTCCTCCTCCAACCTCGAGGCGTCCCAGGCTGGGTTACTCCTCCCAACTCTGAGGAGCCAGGTTTGGCCGAATGCTATGACCTCACCTGTGAAGGAGGCGGGGCTACAGGAGGTGGGGCTACGACCTCATCTGTGGAGGAGGCGGAGCTACAGGAGGTGGGACTACGACCTCACCTGTGAAGGAGGCGGGGCTACAGGAGGCGGGGCTACGACCTCACCTGTGGATGAGGCTGGGCTACAGGAGGCGGGGCTATGACATCACCTGTTGTGGAGGCAGGCCTACAACCTCACCTGTGGAGGAGGCGGAGCTACAGGAGGTGGGACTACGACCTCACCTGTGGATGAGGCAGGGCTACAGGAGGCGGGGCTATGACCTCACCTGTTGTGGAGGCAGGGCTACAACCTCACCTGTGGAGGAGGCGGAGCTACAGGAGGTGGGACTACGACCTCACCTGTGAAGGAGGCTGGGCTATGACCTCACCTGTGGAGGAGGCTGGGCTGTGGATGTCTGAGCTGCTCTGATTGGTGGAGGTGTGCTGGCTGCTGGCCTGAACCTGGATGGCCTGTAGCTGCTGCGTGACTCCGCCTCCTGATGAACACACAGGTGAGCATCATTATCCGTGTTAATGTATAAATATTACACATACAGGCTCTTCATGAATTTTACATTGTTTAAGACAAAACAGCAACATAAGCATCCTAATGTTAGGGTTTATTTGATATAAAAGGTGTAAGTGTGACACCTGGCCACAGGGGGGGCAGCGCTCTGCTGGGTCCATACAAATCTATAGACATCAGAACTGACAGCAGGGTCAGGGTAACACACACACACACACACACACACACACACACACACACACACACACACACACACACACACACAGCTGACCTGAAAGTGACACGGTGGTGGGGAGGCGGAGCAGCGTGGTTGACTGTGTGGAGGGAGTGTTACGCGTGCCGGGGAGTCCCAGAGGCTGCAGCTGACTGAGGGGGATGGTGTGTGTGTGTGTGTGTGTGCCGGGGGGGAGCGAGGCCCGTGTCCCTGATACGGAGGCTCAGTATCTCCTACCTGACATCAAGGTGAAGCCTGCAGGAAGCACTACGCCGGCCGACGTCTTCAGCACCGTCCCATTGGTGGAGGAGGACGGCTGCCAGGAGGGGGCGCCGCTCAGCACCTGCAGGGCCGCCGAAGAGGCGGGCACACTGAAAGCTGGTTTGATCACATCCTACACAAGCGACAGGGCCACAAAAAAAGCAAAGAAAAAATAAAGAGAATTAAATTAAAGAATAATTGAGTAAATACAAAATGTGGAAATATAAAGACAAATAACAAAATATAAAATAATAATTATAAGCATGACAGCAATAGGAAAAAAGCTAAATCAAATAAACTTAAAATCAAATAAAAGATATAGCTATGTAGTACATAAATAAATACATATTTCTATAATCTTTTAGTTATCATTTTATATCCTGTTATTCGTCTTTATGTTTCCATATATATTTATTATTGTATTTATACCTCTCTATATCTCCACATTGTTTTATTTGTTTATACATTATTTGATTTATTTGTTATTTATTATTTTACTTGCACACAGTTATTTTATTATTCTTTTACATATTTATTATTTATATGGCTCTCCTATGACTATATTTATACTCTATATACCGTAACCCTAACCTTGGCGAGCTCCGAACAGCCGTCAGCCTCAGACACCTGGTAGGTGAGGTCGGTCTCCTCGAAGCCCGTGGCGCTCATCCTCTGGTCGGAGGAGGGGTCTGAGCGAGGCGGGGAGTCCGGAGAGTTGAGGCAAGTCTGGATCAGAGCCTTCCCCGTCTCCGAGGTGATCATCGGCTGCAGCTTCCTGGTGGCGAACGTGTACACGTGACCCGTCTCGCTGGCAACCAGCAGCAACACCTGAGTCCCGGTCAGTGTGGACAGCTCATAGGCCTGCAGGAAGGAATCTATTATTATTAAAATATCTGTAGGAAGGAATCTATTATTATTAAAATATCTGCAGGAAGGAATTTATTATTATTAAAATATCTGCAGGAAGGAATCTATTATTATTCAAATATCTGCAGGAAGGAGCAGATTTGTAATTATTGAAGGGTTATTTATAACACAACTCTTCGTGTTTTCTGTATAAGTAAAGCTGTTAGTTCAGTGTAGTCGATATCTAAAGTAAAATCCCTTTAGTAATGAACTCACCTTCTTCATGATGCCGGTCTTCCTCTTGCTGAAAGTTGTGTATCTCCTCAGCTTGTTGTCTATGAACTCCATCTTGATCTTAACTCTTCCTCTGGTTTTCTTGCCGGGTTTGGCTCCCGGCACCCCGGGGCTGACCCCGCCGTAACCCCCGCTCAGGCCTCCGGAGGTGGGCGCTGACTGATGGCCGACCTCCCTCTCGCTCCTCTCCCGCTTCACGCCTCTCCTGTCCCCGCCTGAACCCGCCGCGCCTTCGTCATCGCCGGAGTCCGAGTCCTGGTCGGAGCCACTGTCGATCACCTCGGTGCTGTAATCCCGCTCTGAAAACCGGCCTCCGTCGGTCCCGGAGGCTGTGTCCGGTCCCGGTCCGGCCGTGTTCACAGGGAGGCTGCTTAACCCGGTACCGTTTCCCGCCCCCCCGGCTCCGGTTCTGGTGCCCATTGCAGCGCTACTCGCCGCCAGCATTCCCTGCTGGTTCCCCGCCCCGGGCCTGAAAACCGCCTCCTCCTGGCGGGTGTAAACACCAACACTCCCCCGGTGCACTGAGCTCCCAGTCCGGGCAGAGTCAGCTAATAGAACCGCTAGCTGCACTGAGCTAACGCCAGCTAACAGTTAGCATCAGATAGCGGTTACTTTAGCAACAAGTAATGATAGAATCTTGTCATCGAACTCCGTAAATCACCGAGAGGTCAGCCGAGCGAACAGAGAACATCGGAGCAAATAGCGGAAATATTTTCTGCATAAAATGTGATCTATTTTCACCAGAATCAGTGAATAAAGTTTAAAAGTTGTGTTTTTGTACAGTAATCAGGTGACCCGGCCCCCAGAAACACTCCGTTCCACATAAGGAAATGACTAGCAGCACTCGCCCATATCCGTCCGCTGTGGAATATAGTTCTCAGTAATGCACGCACTATATTCAGACTCCTTTAAAATATCTCACGTTATCAGAATGGTTTCATTCATGTTTTCTACAACATTATATATTACAGAAGAGACGGGACTTTCGGGGAGGTTGTGCGCAGGGATACCAAAAGTCAACGTGTTCATTGGAACCCGTAGGGGAACTACTTTCCTCCAAATAAAGATGCACGCTCCATATATGGTCAAAGAACTACAGACTGAAAAACTACAAACACTTGTTGAGGAGAAAAAGGAGAGTGTGAGTGTAAACTAAATACTTTATTAAAACGTAATATACTGCTATAATTTTCATCTGTAACAATACAATACTACGTCGTCGCTCAGTCAGCCAATCAGAGCTCTGCTGTTTCCCCCAGGTAACCTCTGACCTCTGACCTGCTGATCAGCGCTGAACAGGATCAGGTGTCTATATTTACCTGGTGAGATTATCAGCACACAGACTTCCTGTTTTCGCTCAGAGAGCATCTCACTCTCACAGCAGCAACATGTCGCTCAGCTTTGCTGCCGGAGGGCCCCCCCCCTGGAGGAACAACAGCCTAGTGCTGGGGGGGGGCCGGGACCCCCCTCTGTCTGACCAGGGAGAGACCATCATCGGAGTCTACCTGCTGCTGCTGGGTGAGTCAATCACAGACACAAAAACAACATGCTGAAGACACCAGTCAGAAACATCCACAGACTGGATGTAAGACGTCACCGTGACGACAACATCTTGTGATGAAACACGAGCTGTCAATCACAGATAGCCCCGCCCTAAAACAGACGCTGCTTCATTGTGTGTGTGTGTGTGTGTGTGTGTGTGTGTGTGTGTGTGTGTGTGTGTGTGTGTGTGTGTGTGTGTGTTCAGGTTGGTTGTCCTGGTTTGGAAACAGCATCGTCCTCTTCGTCCTGTGCAGACAGAGAGCCGCCCTGCAGCCCACAGACTACCTGACCTTTAACCTCGCCGTCTCCGACGCCAGCATCTCCGTGTTCGGATACTCCAGAGGCATCATCGAGATCTTCAACGTCTTCCAGGACAGGGACTACCTCATCTCCTCCATCTGGACCTGCCAGGTACGACAAGCGGGGACGCTCCGGTGCGCGTGTCTCAGTCCGCCTCACTCTGCTCTGTCTCCTGCAGGTGGACGGTTTCTTCACGCTGCTGTTCGGTCTGAGCAGCATCAACACGCTGACTGTGATCAGCATCACTCGCTATATTAAAGGCTGTCACCCCCACAGAGGTAAACCTTTACTGACCCATCATCAGATATACTGAAGTACAAACAGAGAGAGGACCGCTGAACCAGAACCAGAACCAGAAAATAATCTCCAGCTTTAGACGAACGATTATTATTATATGATATATATATATATATCATATAATAATAATCGTTCCTTCAGCCTTTTATCTGTTTTATATTAAAGCGAATATCTTTGGACAGTTAAAGACATCAGGACTCTGAGGAGCTGAGACATTTTATACACCAAATGATTAACGTATAAAATAATGTGCAGATTAATCCGTGATGAAAACCACTGTTGGCTCTACTAGTGTTAGTAGAAGTTAATGTTGAGAGCTAGTGGACGAGATGAGGACACCAGAAGGTTGTGAGTTCAACACCATTGAGCCCCTGAGCACCTTCACCTGAGCTGCTCCAGGAGACCCTGTAGTGAGTCACTGAGAGTCTGGATCAGAGTCTGCTGAATGCATGTAATGTAATTGTGTGAAAGCTGCTGTCCTGCAGGACTTTATAGTTTTTATATTACAGTCTCTATAAAGAGTGTGTGTTGTGTTTCAGCTCGGCACATCAGCAGCTCCAGCGTGTCCGTCTGTCTGCTGTTCATCTGGATCACAGCTGCATTCTGGGCCGCGGCCCCGCTGCTCGGCTGGGGGAGCTACAAAGGCAGCATTTTGTTTTTTAATTCTCACCTCAATATATTTTGTCAAACTGTTTTTGTGGAGAATACTTTCCCACAGAGCGTGAACAGAGGTTTCAACGTGTGAACGTGCACTACAGTAATGATGAGGATTATAAAACAGCAACATTACTCCTTCTTACCTTTCACAATAAAAGCCCTACACATATACACTGTAACTGTTATCCACTCAGCTGGCCTGACCCCTGACCTCTGACCCCTCTCTGCCCCCCCCGCAGATCGCGGGTATGGGACCTGTGAGATCGACTGGGCTAAAGCGAACTACTCGAGCGCCTACAGGTCATACATCATCTCCATCTTCATCTTCAGCTTCTTCCTGCCGGTGCTCATCATGCTCTTCTGCTACGTGTCCATCATCAACACGGTGAAGAGAGGCAACGCACTGTCGGCGGAGGGAGACCTGACTGACCGCCAGAGGAAGATCGAGAGAGACGTCACCATCGTGAGTCTGCGGGAGGCGCTGCCATGTCCCGACAACTAACGCTTACTTTTGTTTATTTAACTCAAACCTTTAGTCCTTCAGAGTTATGTGTTTCCCCTGATTAAAGACCCACCAAGTGTAAGCTAATAAACCCGCTGACCAATCAGAAATGTTCAGCTCTGTGAGTCCCAAAGTTCTGTGCTACCCCCCACTAGGGACCTTTAGTGGTCGGTTTGTGTCTCTCAGTGGGCAGTAATCGGTAATCCCTCCATGACGATAAGATTAATTAGGAGTAAATCCAGTTAGTGGAGGACGCAGAGTCAGGATCAGGACGGTGTTCTCTGGATTGATGCTTCTCATTGGTTCTTGCAGGTTTCCATCGTGATCTGTACGGCCTTCATCCTGGCGTGGTCTCCGTACGCTGTGGTGTCCATGTGGTCGGCCTGTGGCTTCCACGTGCCCAACCTCACCAGCATCTTCACACGCCTGTTCGCCAAATCCGCTAGCTTCTATAACCCCCTCATCTACTTCGGACTCAGCTCAAAGTTCCGCAAAGATGTGGCCATCCTGCTGCCCTGCACCCGGAATGCCAAAGATACCGTCCGGCTGAAGCGCTTCAAGCCCAAGCCCGACGCCCACGGCCGCCTCAAAGTGAACCGGACGGAGAAGAAGTACTCGCCCGGGAACCTGCCTCACCCGGCGCCCTGCCCGGACCCTGGGAGGGGAAGCCCACCCCGTACGCCGCCGCCCATCAACAAGGAAGTGTTCTACATCAACATGCCGCGCCCCTCTGAGGCCGACCCCGAGTTCGAATGTGACAGACTCTGACAACCTCGACGGGGTGGAACCTAAAACTGTGATCACATGAAACCGGAAGTCCAAAGTAGAGAAGAAGAAGAAGAAGAAGAAGAAGAAGAAGAAGAAGAAGAAGAAGAAGAAGAAGAAGAAGAGGAAGGAGAAGAAGGAGAGGAAGAGGAGGAAGAGGAAGGAGAGGAAGAGGAGGAAGAGGAGGAAGGAGAAGAAGAAGAAGAGGAAGGAGAGGAAGAGGAGGAAGAGTGACATGAAGATGTTTCTGCATTAAAGATGTTTCTGCTTTCACCTGACCTCTGTGTCATTGAGTCATGTGATCTGTAGCTTGAACGTGAATGGAGCTGCCGT
>NW_021166930.1:113021-220888 GCF_900634415.1 Cottoperca gobio | reverse complement strand
GGAATCTGGATGAATCCTGGCACTAAATGTTTTGACCAGAACCCAAAACACCCAGAGAACATCTCCTGAGTGATTACTAGGCCTAACACATGAAGTCTGCTTACAAGTGCATTACAGGCCTAATGAACAAAGCAAGACCAACATGACCTCTAATGTTTAATGACAAGTCCTTCCATTCCTGAGGAAGTAAACCAGAGTAAGTCATAGAAGAGCTAGACCACCTTCCTCTTTCAAGACAACTTTGATTCTGCGAGTAAAAGAGAAGAAAACAGCAGAAGAGCCTGAAACTCATTAGTCACAAACAGTTCATCTAAAACCACTAACAGAGAGAGAGGAAGAGGAGTGCACACTTTCAGCTCTGATGAAGGATCAAGTCTCTTCCCTGAATCAACCAGGAAGTCCTCTGCTGCCAAACAAAATACATTCTTGTTCGTCAAGTTCATATCATCAGATATTGCCGATCAAGACATAGTCCCAAACATATGTTAGAATCACTGAAGCACAACCTTTAGAGCAAATGAGATGTTTAAAGATGCAGCCAGGGGAGGAAGATAAGGATACGTGTCTCCACTTTTGATTGGAAAACAAAAAAAACATGACTTAATATCAGTTAGTCGCTCCTCATGTTCGCACTGTGAATACATGCTCATCAACCGCATCCAAGAGTGTGCAGAGATGACGAGGTGCAGACATTAAGTTTAGATAAATAATATTCATGAAAAGTGATTCCAACTAAAAGAAGTAGCTGAGCTGATTATATGCATTAATAAGAAGGAAAACAATCATATCAAATATCAAAACTGTGTTTACTACAATAATTATGTACTCAGTCTGCCTGACCAAGTTTATTAATGCTCACTTTTTCCACCATGTTATCATCTTTCTATCTTCTGCTCATTAGTTGCAAGCCATCAGCAAACAGGGTCAACTTTCAAATCAATTGAAGTGTGAGCAGACGACAAGTCTAAAGAAGCTCTGCAGTGAGACGGACATCACTGCTCCCCTCAGAGGAAACTATGGCTCAGCCACAGCTTAATGGTTTTACTGTCGGTCATGTGCAGGCAGCTTTGGGGAAAGGATTCCAGGAGAAATATAAACAAACACAAAAGATTTAAAGGAAAAGGTAAGATGAGTAAAGATGGAGATGTGCTGTATGTGTGAACTAATGAGAGGAAAGTCAGAGGGGAAAGACTAACAACCCACTGAGAAGGATTTAGTGTGAGAGGTCCTGATGGGAATCTTAACGACTGATCTTTTATTCAACTCGATATGGTCCCTCTCCAAAACAGCAGATGAGCATATAAGGCTGTTATTTTATTATTTATTTGGCTGGAGCATATAATCAATGTATGTAGATTTATTGAGCATGCAGATGGGCAACAAATAAGTTGATTATTTGCAGGATTGGTTTTTAAAGCGTTTCTCTGGATTGATTGGTTTTCCCAGGTATGAAAACGTATCACCATTGAAATCCATTGGAAGTGACAACAACTGAGCAGTTAGGAAGATTTCTTTAAAGCCACACTTCAAGCCAACAAGGGTGGAGTGTTTGATGTTGAAACAGAGTATTGGTTGGAGTATTGGCTACACCAACAAACACAAACTCACCACCCAAATGAGGCGACCTCATTAACCTAATGAGCATGGTGTTCATCCAGTCATCTGGATCATGTGTAGATATATGAAGGAGGGACTCTGTGTTTGAGTGTGTGTCACATGAGGGTTCAAACTGACGAGCAGATCACTTCTGTTTCCAGCACTGATCCTGAAGACCTGATGGTGTTTTCTCATTTAAACTGATTTCCTCATGAAGTCAAACTGAGCAGCTGATCGATCACTGTGCTGCTTCTGTCACCTCTCCATTACCACACCTTGACTATTCCTTGTGGAGCTGCTGCACTTACAGTCAGGAGAGCATTACTTACTGCTGACATCTAATTACAGAAGTAGACAGAAGACATGGAAACTATTTTATTATCCTCCTTCTCCTGCTTGCAAATTGTGTACTTCCGTTTCCCACCAAACCTTCCCACCTCACACACACACACACACACAAACACACACACACACACACACACACACACACACACACACACACACACCTAACCAGCAGGGCCAAAGAGAATTCAATACTCAGGACTGAAGGATCCAATCTACGATGCAGACATCATGGATCAAAGTGAAAAAAGATGTGTGTAGAAAGTAACCGAGGCTTAGAACCAAAAGTGAGATACAAATTCACTTTTTACACAATTTCGGTAAAATAGCTGCAATTTGTATTATCACACGTGCCACTGAACTACACACACTTACACACATTTGATCAGCAAGTCCATCATATAACACGACAGAGGAGCTGACAGTCCAACAGCCTCCACGTGTGTGTGTGTGTGTGTGTGTGTGTGTGTGCACTGCTCTGCTACTCTGCTGAGAGGAGACTCTACTGAAGCTGTCAGCTGTACCATCAGCCTCTGAGGCTGCTCTCTTCTGTGTCACACACTGCTACTGTCCATGAAGACAGTCTCAGCTCAGCTCTCAGCTCAACACTAACTTTATTTGGAGCAAACAGAGCCCTCATGGAACAACAAAGTAACAGGCTTCAACACGAGGAGGTCTCTCCGTCATGTCAGGTGTTTTCAGGAAGGGAAGTCACTTCACATACCTTCAGAACCCGAGTCAGTAGCAGACGGACAGACGCACAACAAACATCCATGGCAGCTGTAATTTCCCTCTCAACTCCGGTGTTTCCTAGTGGAAAACGTCCGGACATGAAATGAAAAGAATAAAACGACCCCTTGCCTTGAAATCCAAAGAGGAACGCGACGCCGGGGATCCACACGGTGTGTATCCAGAAGTAAAGCATGGTGTCCTTTAACCAGGTGCCAAAGCTCCGCGCTCTGCCCGACGAAGCTCCGTGTCCAGCGGGTAATTTCCAGAAGAGAAAGCGCTGCGGATGAAGCCGAGCAGTGAAGAAATGAAAGCAGTGTGAACGGTGCTGATGAACACAAGAGCTGGAGACTCTGTCACTGCTGCTGCTGCTTTCACACGGACAGTAGCGCCCCCTACCGACACTCTCATACAGAGAGAGAGAGAGAGTGTGTGCGTGTGTGTGTGTGCGTGTGCGTGTGTGTGTGTGTGTATGCGTACATGTGCGTGTGGTCAGTTTGTTTCTACTGAAGCAGCGTTTCATGGTTTGGCACTGACAGCACATCTGAACAATCCAATACATTTGATTCATCACCACAACCAGGATTGTTCACATCGACGCTCTCCCTCTCTTTCTGCCTCTCTCCATGTTTCTATCTATATATAGATATATAGATATATATATTTAAATACATGGTGTATTGACTTTGTTGTAAACTTTTCCTTCAGACAGAGAAGTAGTTGATTAATGCAGGAAACAGTCACATATCTGCCTTTATGATTAGAACATCAGTTGAGGACATGAGGTTAAGATGACAGCTCATATGGAATATTTGCACATTAAAAAAAGTTATACTTTTATGTGAATAATATTAGCTCTCACATTTTCTACTTTTGATGTGTAATTAAAACATAAAAATGTCTTCTCACTATAGAGTCCTTCTCGTGTATCTATAGGAGCTGCTTCGTCCCGCATGTAACAACATCTGTTGGAGGTTAAAGTAAAGAGTCTAGTTGGTCTCACTGGAGAAAAGCAGTTAGATGTGTGCACACAAGTGTGCAGTAGATGTATTACACTTAGATCTCACAGTCACAGAAGCAGTTGCTTCTCATTTAACTCCAGCTGCAGTGAGAGCACCTGCAGAAGACAGAACTTGTTTAAAGTATTATACTTCTACAAAGAACTAATGGTGAGATTATATCTCCAAATATGCCAATATTAAAGCTTTAAGTATCACATTGGCACATATATGTATTGGTATGTATGTGTTGAAGTAGTGAGCGTACGACTGGATAAATGAGACTTGGATTATATTACAAGAGTTGTGAGAGAGTGTTGCTGTTGTTAAACGTGGTCCACATGTACTTCCATCATCAAGACTTTTCTCTGTGTTTGGATTCTTCTTTCACCCTGAGATATGCAAGAACACGTTTTATTCACAAGTTCAAGGTAAGTCATTGACATACAAACTGTTTTTGTGTGGAGTGAAGTATTCTTTCACATCTTTGCCCTCACATGGAAGGAACACTGCTGCTTGAAGCTACATGTTCTATTATATGTGTATGTTTGTTCATTTGTGTTCTCAGTTGTGTTTACTTTTAGTTTCCATCGGTGTTCAGCTTCCACCCACGAGACCCTACGACACAGGTTGACTGTGTTGAGAGGGTTTATTTACATTCCCCAGCTGTTTCTGTCACACTGCTCATTTGTATTTTACTCTCAGAGGAGATGCATACTGTTTCCATTATAACATGCCAGCAGCAAGAGAAACAAAGCAAAGGTTCAATTGAATCCCATCAAAACAATTGATGAAAGAAAAGATGTTTCTGTCTTCTCAGAGAAGACAAGTTGATTTATGTTGAAGGCAAACTGCAAAGGTCAAGATGTGTTCTTGGAATGTGGATGAAATGTAAATGATTTCTGCATACACACTGCATGCTGTCATACATTATTCATGGTACTACAACAGATATCATATGTGTGTGTGTGTGTGTGTGTGTGTGTGTGTGTGTGTGTGTGTGTGTGTGTGTGTGTGTGTGTGTGTGTGTGTGTGTGCGTGCGTGATTCATAGTAATCTTTACATTTTTAGGATTCTTCAAAGTAACAGAATCATAATGCAAATCTTGGGTGTGAGCCACATCATGTGACACACTAATCACAGACCATCTCATAGTATGAACACATCATCATTCATTAGATACGGACTGAAACGTTGCACAATCTGTTTCAACGATGCAACGCACTGAATAAATATGCAAAGCTTCCCACGGATGACTGTAATGAGTAATTATGTGTGGACAGGTGTTACACAATGATTTCTCATTAGCTAGAGCCACTAATATCTTTGCAAAATGCTACATTATTGTCAATGTTGAAATAAGACATTTACATAATATGATGCAAGAAACAAAATGTCCCAGTTTATTTTAGTCAATAATGTCAATAATGCTTTTAGAGTTCTGTAATGAGAGACATCACCACTGTAGGTGAGAACATGTCCTCCTCCTTACAGAGACACATTATGATTCATGTGACAGACTGCAGTTCACTCATGTCTTATCATACTGAACATTACGTTTAGAGCTTCTGACATGTGTCTTGATTATTTATTAATTCCCAGCCCACAGTGTATTTGTCCTCCAGCAGACCTGTGGATGGCTTTACTTTTCTACAGAAGAAGCACACACACACAGAGAAAGGAGAAAGAGAAAGGCAGGAAACACATCCCTGAGGTGTGGTTGTGTGTGATCAGAAGTGTGTTCTGTAACCACACCCAACTGTGATGTCACCATGTTCTGGAGTCCACCTGTATCTCACTGCAGCACGGTGAGAAGAGAAGCCACCGGAGGTCAGCAAAGAGAAGATTTCAAGAGGGTGTTAAGTTAAGGACTCTTTAAACTCCACCTTCAAACTAGAGTCCAGTGAGACGATCCATCCTGTCAGTCAGCACCATGGACAGAGACAGAGCAGCAGCAGAGCACAGAGCTTGTTCACTGTGGAGACAGAGCTCTGCAGAGAAGAGCTAACTCCAGTTCTGGCTCAGATATAAATCTCCTTCGATACACGTGCTCTAAGCCAGCCGTCTCTGTTCACCTGCCAGAGAGGAGCTTCACCAGACATAATGCACTCACACACAGCTCACACTGCACGTGTGTGAACAACGGTAAACGAGTACATTTACAAGAGGAAAGATCAGGGGGCTGCCAAAGTCATTATGATTCATAAAGGCCCGACTCTCTTCAGTTACTGAAAGATGTAATAAGTCTGAAAGTTTAATGCATCACTTTCCATCCATCAAGTATCAGGATGCAGCTCAGAAAAGATCTGTATTGATCTAACTTCTAAATGTGACACCATGTTACACAGCACTCTCTCCACTGAGAGCTGTGACCTCCAGAAGTGGATCATTTACCGTAAAGTTGCAGATACTTTGTGGTACTTGTACTCTGATGCTAATGACTCTTGGAGCTCTTGTTTCCTGGTTGTTGTTCTGTGTCCTGAATAAAGAGCTCCTCTGTCTATTTCTAGTGACTCCATCCCAGTGGTTTCCATCACACCAGACCCCCAGCTGATCGCCTGTGACTCTGTGGAGAGCGTTGATTTATGACTGTTTTGCTCTCATTATAGTTGAGCTCTCTGCTGCAAGACTGCATCTCTCAGCTGGAATGTAAACGTGTGGAAGATTCCCTAAAGACGTTGGTTTGATAACAGTTTGTTTCTGACCGAGAGCCAAGTGTCTGTAGAGCAGAGCTTCAGTCTCTGGTTCAGATCCAGTTTGAAGTGTGTTGGTCACTGGGCCGATATTCCACAGAGAGAACTTGATCTTCATGCCCACAGAAATAATCCTGAATATCCAGGAAGGGAGAATAGATGTGAAACTATAAAAAGGTAATACAAGTTAATGGAAAATAAATAATTAAGAAAAGTATCTTTCCACTTCACTACCTACCATTAGATCAGTTACTTACTCAGCGCTGTGAGAAGAGCTGCAGCAGCTGCAGTGTTTGGATCAGCTGGGTTCCCTTAAATGTCTTAACAGAGAAGCAGAGAGCTCAGCTGTTCTGCTGAGGATTCTCCTGTTGAGTCTCTGCAGACTTGTTAGCTCCTTCACTTCCACATTTCTTATCAGACCAAGTCCTCTCTCCAGATCAACATCAACCATGTCTGACTCTGTTTTCTGATGTGCAACAATTTCATTCTGTCAAAAACTGGCATCATCATAAACGGCCGTATTTCACTTTGTTTTGGTTGTACTGATGTACAATTGTAATGCACACTTGGCAGTCAATCAAGAGCAATATTGTTCTGCATACATGTCCGCAAACATTAAGAAAGAAAGAAAGATGAGGCGATGAGTGTCCTCTTTCTCTGAATGAGGTCTCTGTCTGCAGTCCTCTTTGCTTCCTTTGTCTTCTGTTACCAAGGCTTCAACAATGAACAATAAAGCTGAGACTGTATAGGTTGAAATAACACACATGGTTTGCAGCAGGTTAAGCTCAAAACAGCCACATATATTAGGAGGCTGGAAGAATCATTTGGAAAAGGTTTGAACATAAGCACATGTTTGATTAAAAAACAATCAGAAATACAGCTACATCTAAAGTGTACATTCAGTAAAATGGAGGTAAAGAGGGGGGACATGTGTGCAGCACAGCATTATTGTAAATGTGATACAGTGTTAAGTGCAGCAGCTAAAGAGTCCTGACCACATTATGGCAGCAGAGAAGGAGGTAAAGGGGGCGCTGGTGATCACCTTGTGTCCTGTCAAAGCAGCAGCACAGATTAGCTTCATGCTAATTACAGACTAATTGTTCTCACACTCAACTAAACTAATTGCTTCGGATATTTTGTCATTAATGTCACAGACTCTCAGCAACCACCAGAGCTGACTAACAGAACAGTTTATCCCCTGTGTGCTGCATCACTGGCTGCTGGCCAGGTTTAATGAATTAAACCTTATTGTGTCCTGGCGACAAACATGTCAATACAATCTCAGTTGTTATTCATATTTCCTTTAGCAGAGCGAAACTGAAGCTCCTAGAAGGGCTGCCTCTGGAACAGCAGGTGTCTCTATCCAACATTTACTGACATGAATTACTCCTGACCTCAGTGAGTCTTCCTGTAAAATAACAATCATCAGCATGAAGTCACTGTATCAGTAGTTGAGCAGAACTGAGCAACTGGGCAAACCCAGAAGTGTGTTAATATGCCATATCCCTATACTTCCCCACATGCTTCATCAAACACTGTGGCTGACTCTCAAGTGATTTATATGACACAACCAGTTAAGTCTGAGCTGAATCCAGTTCAAACACAGTCAATAGAAGACAAAACCCTGACTGACAGAGCGTCTCCTCCTCTTCTCCCCTCTCTTTGTCCTCCTCTGTTCTCCTCTGTTCTCCCACTTCTAAAGTCAATGGAGTGGGTGGTTGCTAGCTAGTGGAACTAAAGTTATTATTACTGTTGAAAGAGAATGTGATGGGCTGATCTCAGACCTGCTATGAGACTTTCTGGAGAATGAACATAGGTACTTTGGGTTTGGGTGAGGCAGCACTGAGAGGATGTCCTCAATTATATGCACCAGCACAGAGGAATAGACATATGATAATGCATCATAATTCATGCAAAAATATAAATTTGATGTTTTGCAGCTGAGCCAACGAAGCTGTGGGAGCTGAAGACTAAACTCAGCTGTGAACAGCTTTTTCTAGTATTCCTTATATCTGTGATTTTTCTGATGACTGCATATGAAGGCCACAGTAGAACATGAATTATTCCTTCACATCACCAGACTGTGCAGGTGTTAGTGTGCAGAGAGAATTGTTTTCTTTTGAAATGACAGATATCTACTAAAAAATAAAAGACTAAAACTGTGACTTTTCTAAACTCCCACATGATCTGTTCATGGGATTAAAAAGTAAACATCAGCCAAACTGCTCAGGAAGAGGTGAGTACAAGTAAACAGAGGAGCAGGTGGTAGAAGAAAAGAATAAACGGAGGAGTGTGAGATCAACGGAAGCCTAGAAATGATCATCGCTTTCCAGGAATGCATCATTTAAAACAAGTCGTCAAACTATAAAATCCCATCTGCACACACTGTTCTTGAAAACTGAAATAAAAGAAATTGAAATGATGGATGATTTTAATTCAAGATGAAGGAAAATGAATAAAGTGTCTTTCACATGACAATCTTCACACCTGGAGGTATTAAATAAATGTAATAATCAATTAAAGTTCTGAATGTTTTCAGTAAAATATCACCAAACTGCTGCGATGGATCCAATTCAAACTCTCTTAATCAGTCAAAGCAGACAGCAGGGCAGCGGCAATGACTTGACTGAAGGACATGTGAAGCTTTGTCCTGGTTTAAAGGACAGAAGATGGAGGTCAGGCTGTGTGTTGTTCTGTCTGTGGAGTCTGCTGGAGAAGACACAGAGAGCTGAGGTCCAACCAATGACAGGACACAAGAGAGCAGCTCCAGCCCTGTGGCTCTGACAGAAGACAGGCTGGGACGGAGGACAGCTGTCCAGCTTTGATCAGATATAGGAGGAAAGGGAAGGATATGAGGAGACAGGACAGTGAGGGCACTCACATCATCCCTCTGGTTTATCAAGAGAACAAGCACTGACTTCACAGTGTCACACAGTTGTAATCATGTGAGGATGTGGCCTTCATTTAAACAGAGGACTGCAGGGTGCTGGCCTACATACGATACATTTACATAGAACTGTTCTGATTTAATAAAAGGCATTAAGTCTAAACTTTAAACACCTCAGTGTGATCGATCTCACACACACACACACACACACACACACACACACACACACACACACACACACACACACACACACACACACACACAGATTATCAGATGACTTAATGTCCATTTCTTCCATTATGAACAGTCATTAGCTCACCATCTGCTGGGATACAGTGTTGATCAATTCCTTCAATTGCTCTGGTTTAAATTATATAAACTGCTGAGCTAACGTGTAGACATAAAAACACAACTGATAATTCAGTGTTCCTTCATTAAATCTGCTTATGTAAAATAAATATGTTGGTATTTTTCCTTGTTTGTAGTACATCTACAGTGATCCCTGTGTTTACCAGGAGGAGGACTTCTTCTCACACGTCAGCTGTCTGATGATGTGAAAGTTTGCAAGTCACAAACATGGGAATCTTTTCCATGTCTACCATCAACAGATCACATATAACTTAAACATAACAGCACAAGCATTAATCAGAAAAACTATCACACAGTGGATTATGGGATACTGAGGTCAAGATATTGTTGTGTCCTAGTTGTTAGTAGTTATTGTTGTGTCCCAATTCACCTACAGAGCACCGAGTTGTTCAGCTGCATTTGGAGGAAACTCTAAAGAGGGGACAGGTCATAGCAGGAAAACACCAGGTGTAATTAATAACATTAACGATGGCTGCCTTTCAGTCGAGGGTTGAGGTTAGTGACACCTATGTTGTTCCTGCTTTACAAGTGATAATATGGGAAAAGGGCTAAAGGAACACAACTATAGTCCGATAATCAGAGAGGAGACACAGCAGGCTTTCATTAACATCAATTATTAACAGCACAGACAACAAACTCACTTCAGTACCAACTCCCACAATAATAATTCAGGTTTTCACTCAGTGATTCTTATTGTCTCTGTCTTCTCTGTTTATTACATTACATGACACGTACTTGTTCTCTTTGTACTCCTACACCCTGACCAGTCCCTGCAGCTCTGTCCTCCTGCATGCTGGGTCACACAGTGCTGTGGGAGTGCAGTGTGACCTCACAGAGCTACCAGCAGTACAGGATGTTATTACGCAGCATACAGGACCAAGTTCACACTCAGAGCAGCAGACCAGTCCTGCTGGCAGCAGCCACAGCTGAAAGCTACAAATATAATCATATTCAGGTTTGAATGTTCACCAGCTCAGCATGACCGCTCATTAGATATGACCAGCACATGTTTTTAGTTTAAGTGACGGTGGTTGAACAAACTAGAGATAACAAAGGGATTGAAATGTTATTCTCAGATGGTTATGTATTCTGCTTTAGAAAGTAACCACCATGAAACAATCAGACACTCAGCAGATAATCTACTGTGCAGACAGGCACTCCAGAGTTTTCAGTCTTCTTTTAATTTGCTCATTCATTACATGTATGTCAAACACCAGTGTCACGCAAATAAATAAAAACATCATATGTGTGTTTCTAATTTGTAAAGATTGTGATTCAGATTATGTCATTGTTGTCAAGTAGCCTAATCTTCACAGTTATTTAGTTGTTGTCGACTGGGAATGCTCAAAATAGAGTTTCAGTACCCAGTTTAGTTCCTCTGGTTCCACAGTTCCTGGAACATTGTGGTTACAAAAGGCTCAAGAGAACAGTACCTTCTATGTGACATTGCCACTGGCACTGAACAAACACATGTAGCTCACTCCAAAGTCCGAGCTGCTCCAGTGTTTCAGCCTCAGGGTTTCTGTATAAAATATGACCGTCTCGTAGCTCCTGCAGTATGATGACACAATCCCTCACCTGTCAGCTACAACACAAGGTAAACACTCTGACAGTAACAAGACTGGCACAGGTATTTCCTCAAACATCCAATACATTCTTTATATACGCTCCCACTTTAAACCCTATTTAATTTTTATTTGAAGGTTCAATGTGTAATTCCAAACCACCTGCTCCAAAGAAACAGGGGGCAGTATTTCACCTCTAAACTGGGTCCATACAATCTGTAACGTTCATATTTTAGTTGTAGTAGTTTGGTGTATATGTTGTATTCTAATTTATTAATAATATTGTATATTGCTTTTAATACTGTGTAATGCCTGTCAGTCAGTCAGTGGGCAAGAATAGCAAAATTGGACCAAACTGCTAAAACACTGCTGTCTTATAATCTTCATGTGGGGCTGATCCATCTGTGTTTACTGGAGCACTAATCTTAACAGGGGGCTGTAGTCTGTGTAATGTCATGTTAGTTTGTTTATTGGACAAAATCCAAAGTGTCAGAAAGTAGAAAACGACCGACGTATTCATCTCATCTTCCAGTTGCCAGGAGAGCAGCTGCCGCGGAGGAGAGAGGTCAGCAGAGCCGGCACTCGGCAGTCACCTTCGTCACACGGAGCCCGAGTCAGTGGCGAAAGAGATTCGAGCTCAGCCAGAACAAGCCCCAGCGCCTGCTGTCACAGCGGGCTGGTGGACCTTTGTAACAGCAGCAACAGGGAGTTTGCAGTTCCCCAGTCCTCAAGCTAACTGCTAACTGAAGCTACACCGTTTCCAAGACTGCCTCGGTGAAACAGTCAGGAACAATACATCCATGTTCAGGTAGCTATGCTTCTTCTCTCTGTACTGAGGGCAGACTTACTACAGTGACTCACTATCGCCTCTAGAGGAACACGTGGTATTACAAGACTGGACGGAGCGGAACTAGTCAGTTAGACTGATAATATCAGTCGATAGCTCTGCAACACAACACATAGAAGTCTTTAACACAATGTCAACACTGTTCACATTCTGTTGATAATGTTAGTGAATCGTTTTAATGTTTTCAGTTTAAATGATGGCATATCTTACACTTTGAACCTTTCAGCTTTCTTCTACCTTTTTTCAAAGGCCCACTCTAAATCTTTTAGAGAGAATCTGATGAAAGTAAGATTCAGAAATACCTTTTCTTTCTTCCCATTAGGATTCTCCTCAGTTGTTCATATGGTACAACAAAGGAAAGGAATCTCTCTCTCTCTCTCTCTCTCTGTAGTAGTGAATGGCTGAACTCACCCAGAAATCCCACTTTAAAGGACTCAGTTCCCCACAGTCTGCTTGTCATGTATGAGTTTTAAAATTCACAATACTCCTATAAAGTCTGTGGAAAGATTGATGCACAACACATCTGTTCCATAGAGAGAAAACTGATGAGATAACCTTTAGAAGCAGAAATACATAATACAATATTAAACAATATTTACTCCATACAGTTCATAAACATGTTCATCTAAATATATATCATTGTTTCAATTATTGTATCATATAAATTAGTTTCAGATTGAAACTATAGTGTGGTACAGTCATTCATTAGTTTCTCTGTAGCAGTGACTTCTGTCATACAGCACACATCAGTTTAACCAATCCTGCTGCAAGAGCTGCTTCAATACCAACAGTTATTACCATCAGAGCAGGAAGAGCACAGGTGTAATTAATAACATGACTAACGATGAGTCCTGGGCTCTGCTGTAGTGCTCACTGACACTCAGTGGAGCTGAGCCATCGTTAACTTAATTAGTTACACCTGTGCTTTCCCTGCTGAGATAACTAAACTATTAAACTATGAGACGGTGAAAGGACATTTAAAGGCCTTCAGCAGGACAGGAATGTTGTATAGATACTGACAGGAAAGTGACACTGCCTGGGGAGCTTGGTGACTCACTCTGTATCATTCAAATATATGATGTGAAGGTACGTTTATTTCTTACTTCTTTAATTGTTTAGACTCTCATTGTTTTGTTAAATCATGGAAGCTGCTAATGGCAGCTATGATTTCATCACCAGTAGTGATGGCGAGATGAAGCTTCATGAAGCATTGAAGCTTTCCATCCAATTGGTTCACTCATGGGCCGAAGCTTCATGGTGCTTCATTTGCTCTACTGCACCATCAAGTGGACAATAAATGTAAAACCGGCAGGGTGATTATAATGACATGGCTTAGGTGTGTGAAGTAGTGATGGGCAAATTAAGCTTTTGTGAAGCACTGAACCACTTCAGCCAATTGTTTCAAAAATGGGTTCATTACTCGAAGCTTTTGGCGAAGTGCAAGGTTGCAGTGGATTTAAAGTTTGCCTTGAAAATTCTTTGACGCACACATCTAAGACTGAATATCATGTTCTATTTAAAAAAAGAAAGTTTGATGATTGTGTGTACGTGTTATTGAGAAGAAAGTGCTGGGGGAAAAAATGTGGAGTTTTTTTATGCCTCTAATATTAATATAGTTTAAAATTGGATGAAGGAGAATGACATGCAACAAATGGTCACTGGTCGGTTTCGAACCCCAGGCCGCTCCGGTAAGCCTTTGAAAGGGGGTCACCTGCTCTACGAGCTGCGCCACCAGGGCTGGTCTTTACTATATGGGATGTACATTATTGTTTCAACAGATTTAAATTTGGTTTATTTACTTGCTCACAGGGAAGTTTTTTCGCTAGCTGGCTCCATAATGACCCAATATAAACGCAATACCAACAACGCATACTACGACAACAACCCACAAATTTATTAAATAAAGTCTTGATTATGAGGGGGTTCAATTGCGGTTCGCTCCCGCTTATATTTCGAATTGCATGTCAAACCCGCAAACCAGTTCCTGAATTAGTCACGTGGTACGGCAGGTTTGCGAGGCTTCTAAATTCATCACATACAGACAGTGGTACACACCAGCAACCTTATCAACATTAATTGAATACAGACTGGACAGCCCACCAAACTGGCACCAAATCCCACACCAGGGAGAGAGCTGACATTCAGAGAAGCACACCAGGTGGCCAGCAGCACTGTGGCGCTCACAGCAGGGAGGTGGAAATAATGCCTCAATGCATGAACAAGTCCAGCGTGGCCTACGCTTCTCTGCTGTGCAGTCACTTTGTGATGATTGTGCTGCTTAACATTGCTGTTTGGACTAGAACACCCTTGCAAGATAGAGAGGGGGAAGAGAGTGTAGAGGAATATATAGGGACCACGTTGTTTCAGTTCATATCTCATTTCATACACAGACAAACTTGTTTGTATGAGAACAGCAGAAAACAAAATGGATTACATCAAGTCCTACATTAAATATCAAGCAATCCAACAGAACTAACACACACACATCTATAATCTTTATCAAACAGCAGTGAAGAAGCTGCTCTAAAGAAAAGAGAAAAGCATAATGTTAAGCTTTCTATTAAATGAGGTCCACACTGCTGCATCTGAGGTCATCTGAAGCTGATCCAGAGACTGCAGCATTAAACGTAACACAAGCTTCCCCTGACTTCACTTTATTCCTTGAAACAGGCCTGTGTGAGATGACCTGAGAAACATGGTTGACTCATAAGCACTGAGCGGTTCTGAGAGGTGTTGTGGAGTGAGAGTATTTAGTGCTTTATTAACAAGGAGCAGAACCTTGGAGTCAATTTAAAGTCGTATAGAAGCTTATAAAGAGATCTGAGAACTGGTGCAACACACCCTAATATATAATAATTCAGTTGGCACAATTATTTAGATGGAGGGTTTGTTGAAAAAAAAAAGTATTAGAGGAGATGATCAATTCGTTCAATATTCCTTAACATGATGTTGAATATGAAACCCATAACGTCTCTGAGCCAACAACTATGGCACAGACCGTATGAGTCATGAAATATTCCCCTTCTATCAAACAGCTGGAGAGAATCAACTTATCAGTCTAATCACAAGTTTAATAATACCAGACCTGGAGGTTTCTCCATTATTTAGCTGTATTACTACTCATTACACACACGCACTATTTGAATTCACTCTATGAAATGAAAAGGCTAACTGCACTTTGATTTGAACAGCTCTTATGCAGAATTGGTTTTGTGGCAGAATTTAATTGGAAATGTTTGTTCCCTGTCATGGCTTTCATGAACAACATTTTAGATCTCATCTCTCAACATTCCTTTATTTATTTCCTTTCTGCCTTCCTGACTTTCATCTCCCTTGACCTTCCTCCATCTACCATCCTGTCTTCTCCCGATGTTCTCTCTCTTTGTGCACGTAGAGCATCTTCTCCTCAGAAGCTTTTGTTCAGCAAAAATACTGTAAAAATCAATTTTACTGCTTTTTGTTGTTGTTCAATTCATTCAGTTGTTTTCTTCCTCCTACCCTTCTTCCTTTCTTCTCTGAGTGATGAAGGTCGATTCAGCTGCTTTCAGAAGGTTGGAGTAAGAACAGATTTTCTGTGACTAACATTGTGTGGAACCTGATGAGTATCTGAAAAGGGAAATGTTGCTCTTGTATCTGGCTCTGGACTGAACATGCTGAGGCTGTTCGTCTTTGATGCGAGTAAGTTTTAGTGTGGCACACTGCAAGTCCTCACACCTCTCAGATCCTCTGAGAGAAAGTTTAATGAACAATACAATCTTTGAGAGAATTCTAAAGAAACTGTCAACATTTCAAGGACTGTGCAGATCCTAATGGGATATGGGTAAAGTGTTTCGCTGCAGTATGTAGAAATGTTCTTGTTATAAGTTTTGTAAAATCTCTGACACTCTTTTCTTGCTGATGATGTGATTTGATGTAGTGTCTGGTATAGATGATGTCATTGTTTCACAGACTCAATCCCAACTAAATACTGACAATAAACACGTTTGGAGGGACATTGTTGAACTTGATCAAATGCTCGTTTATCTCCACATGCACATTTCCCTTCCATCTGTTGATGAGTGGAGTGGCTGTGTAGCTGTTATCTGAGTGGATCACACTTTCTTCTTACGCCCAGTTTCTAGCATTCAAACACACCCTGAGTATCTGCTGTTCTTTGTGTTGTTACCACTTTTCTCTTGATGTTTGTTTCCAAACAGAAATGCAGCATGACATGATTCAGAGTGAAGCCACTGAAACAGTGTTTTTGGCCAGAATTGTTGGATGAATGGCTGAAGAGGGAACATCTGTACTTACTCAGAGACCTGCACGTATGTATGAAAAGGAACATTGTTCGATGTACTGATTCAGAGAGAAATGTGTTCCTACAGACATGATTATAAAACAAGTTTTGTTCCCATTTGTGTTTCTGAGTGGGGGAAGATGTGTTGGATCTATCTATCTATCGTTTTGACCCATTGTGGTCAACAGCTGACAGTTAAGTCAGTGTTGGCTAGCTAATAAAACTGATTAACCTCCTGTAAACATGTTGATGTTTTGTGATACAAGTTCTCTGGATCACAGAATCCTGTTGCTCAGCTCATGAAGCCATGGCAGCACCACGGCCGGCACTCTCCCCACCAGGCAGCTCAGCGTGAACGAGGCTTGTCATCACCTTCACTGTGAGACAGCTGTGACTAAACAGCTGTCTCACAGTGGACGGCAGAAGCAGCTGCAGAGCCAGAAGAGAGTGAGCCACAGGTGAGTCCACACTGCACCAGCTGTCCTTAATGTCTTTGTCCATCACATCCCCCCCCCCCCCAAAACCTCTCCTGACACTGTGAGCAAACAGCCAGCATGACCCTTTATCATGACAGCAGCAGAGCCTTTCCACATATTACATGCACATGATGAGAGAGTGGGTGTTGTAGTTTATGTTCTCAGCACTACAGTATGACTTCAATTGTCAACAATGAGTATTCTTCACAACCTCGCTGACCGCAGAGAGGAAGGACAAACAAAGCTCCTGTTTACTTTAACACAGGAGCAATGACTGCTCACTTCCTCTCCTCAGCGCTGCTGAACTGTACAGGGTGTTTAAATAAGCAGCTTCATTTAGCAGACGGATCAGATCCACAGTAGATCTGTAGTTAGTCTGAAGAGTCCTACAGCACAGCACCTCAGGAAATGAAGTGAGGCTGGACTGTTGAGGATAAATAAGAGCTCAGCTGTTTGTGGAAGATGCTTTAACTCCACTAGTAGTTTATAAGGTCAAAGGTTATTCTGGAGGGCAGTGAACCTTCAATATGAGTCATGAAACGATTACAGAGTAAGAGGCGAGAGAGAGAAATATAGGAGTAGTAATGGTAATACCAGCTGCAGAATGCATTATGCATTACATCACATACTGATATGCAGTTTGTTGAATCATCAAAAAGTGGGACTGTCGGGGAAAGGCTGCAGCTTTACTGCTATCAAGTATTAAAATGCTTCAGGGTAACGCTGTGTCCCCACAAAACACTTTTTCTCTTTGCTGTAGGATTCTTATTAAAGCAATGTTTTGAAAAATATAAACATTTGTTTCCATTTAAGAACTGCTTTGAATTGTACTTAATGTTTGAGCTATGATCCCTGAACCGGCACAGTTTCTATGGAACCCCCCCCCGAGCCCGAAGCACGGCAGCAGTTTTGGGCCGAGCCCAATCTATCAAGAGGCAGGATTTCAGCTGTGAAATAAATAAATTAAAATAAATCTGTAAATAAATCAGTATTACAAGCTGAAAGTCTTTTCAGTGCAGTAAACAAACATTTGTGACACGATCTCCGACATGCTGTTCAGCACAGCACAGAAACTGTCTCACAACATTTCCATATACAGAATATCAACAGAGATTGTAAAACGTTTCTCCTCATTAATCTGAGGAAACAAACAAAACTGCAAATTAATTTCAATTCAACGCATATACACACAAACTTCAACCTGAAATAAACTGGGACACATTGTTTGTTTGTTTTCTCCATAGATTGAGTGTTTCTATACTTTCACAGTATTTATATATAACAATAATACCTGCTTTATAATAATGTATATATATTATTTATAATATGGGCCTTTAGAAGTGATGTGTCACTGCTTACTGCATGCTGATGATTAGTGACGTGAACAGAGAAGGTGGCATGATGATAGAAAAAAGGCACAATGTTTGGAGCATAATATCACAAGGACGAGGCTGCTGGAGAGGAAATCCTGGAAGACACGAATATATTATGAGGTTTGGAATTTCCCCGTCCCTATGATGCTGCACGTTAAACATGTTATCTACTGTACAAGGTCAGCTAAACCCTGTGGTGTATTTCAATCTGAGGATTGTAGTTGTAGCAGTAAAACAAACTTCTAATTGTATTTCTGTAAACATAAATGTTCAAGATTAACACTATTCTTTCAGACGATGTGATTGGATAAACAGTATCAATCAATCCATGAATCCTCCAGTTAATCTGTTGTCTGTTTCTCTCTCACTGTAACAAGGCAAAAGCTGCTGAGATGTTAGTTCAACATTCACTCCGATGTACATCCCCACAGTTAAATAGTTCCTCTCTTCATAAGTCATGTAAGAAACTCTGACACCTTCATTCATTCAGACAGAAAGATGGATTTTCACTGCTCTGGGTTTCAGTTATGGAAATGAAGCCTTACCCTGATTTGTCAGGAATCACTGCCACTAAATGAATTTACACGGTCACTTCCTGTTTTAATGGAATGTATGACAGCTGTGAAATATGCAACTGCCATTTAATTCAGGTCTGCCAGAAGGATCTTGACATTTGTAGTTGAAACACATTTCAGCAATCAGCATGTCTGTTTATTTATAGTGTTCTGTGTCTCTATGTTATTCTGTATACCACGGTGCATGTCAAATAAATGTCTGTATTGTGTGTGTGTGAGTGACAACAGTGGATTAGTATACGATGATATGTATATAATAGTATGCAGAATTAATCCCCAATATTTGCAGCAGTCACATAATTTGCATCATCTACACCCAGAAAACTCCCCCAGTTTTTACACCAACATGGAAATGTACCAACTGCGTCCAGAATGTATACGATGACATAGACCAACTGTGAGGCGGATGAACTGTAAACTGATTGAGCCAAACATTAAAAATCTCTGCTGCTTGTTAAAGTGAATCCATATCACAGCTTATATGTTTACGTTGTTTCACTCACAAGTTTGTTTAATAAGTTGTATGTATTGATTCATAAGTAAGGCAGATATGATGACAGACTTACACTAATACATTATCCCCAGGCTCAGAAATGTTATCTTCACAGCCCAGTATTCCTATTTAAATGTAAATTGTCTGTGGCTGAGGTGAGGATTTGTTACAGAAATGTAACACTGTATAATCAGGAATCAGAAAGAAGCTTTTACCTTCAGGCAGAAAAAGTTCAGGTCTTTTCTCTCTTCCAGTGTCTCTCTCTGTCTTTCTCACTTTCCCTATGCATACTCACTGACTGTTTCTAGTAAAGGTAGTAAAGGTAGTAAAGGAAGTGATCGGGACAGAGCCTATAGCTCGTCACAGACACATAACACATAACCAATTTCCCAGAGTGCATCAGCTAAGCAATTTATTGTGCCTGAGCTGAGAAAGAAAGACAGAAAACACTTGTTCCTTTCTCTTTCTGTGAGAGTTAAAGCATTCACTGATCCTTTTCATTTCAGCTTAATGCAAACATGTAGCAGGAAGGGAGCAGCTTTGAGAAGTTAGGAAGGACCAACAGGAAGAAAGACACACAGAAAACACCACGATTGATCCGTCTGTCTGTAATGAAGAAATACTTTCATCAAGGAAACATGAAGTTTGTGAAGGATATACAGTGTTTCATATCTGCAGATCTCCAAACAACTTGTGTACACTCTTATTCCTCTTTCAAATCCCTTACACCTACAGATGTAAGAGTGGACACTTCTTGGCATCTGTTCTTCCACTTTTCTTTCAAACTGACAATCATCTAACAATCATCGGCAAAGCCATGAACACAAGATGTCCTGAAGGTAAACAGTGAACACTGTATATATTCAGCTGATACAAACAGACACATGTACACTATAATATTGTAGCAACATGTGTAATACCCTTCAGACAGACTAATGTGTTCTGATGGTTCTGAATCAGGTTCATGTTCTGACTCTGATCCAGAACTAACATCACTGCTCGTAGCTGTTTTCTCCTCCAGATGTGCCTCCAGATGTTGTTGAGGAGCTGACAGATGCTTCTTTGATTCACAGCAGAACACCATGAATACATTTGATGCTGTTCAAAACCTAATGACCATACCTAAAAGTAGAAGTTTTAAAAAGGTGTTGATGTGCAGAGCTGCACCAAAACAGGAACGTTATGCAGTTTTCTTCATGCACATATGTATTTTATACTTCCTTGTTGTACTCAAACAAACGATTAATCTCTTCAGAGGTCTCTCTGGGGAAAGTTGAGATTTGGTCTACAATTGATTCCCTGAAATACTAAAAATGACATCTAACATCTGGTAACAATATTTCTCATTCATTCTCTCTTCCTCATTCTCTGCCACAGTTTAACTAGTTCTGTAGTTTACAGGACTGTAGTTGGAATAATGCAAAGCTTCACTTACTTCCGTTAAGTGTGGCATCACTTTTCTGTTTCTAGAAAAGATTGTTTCTGACACTTCTTTACTCCAGGTTTCTTTTTTCACATAGTAATGCAAAAACAAAGTACAGAGTTCCCTCCAAATGCTCTGACACCACTGCTTCAGTCAAAGTGAGTTCAATGACTCTCATGCATACAACCCCACTGCATGTGGAGTAGATGTTCCTTTAGAAACAAAGCTCTGTGCAAGTTTATAGGAAGAAAGTCTTACGTCTACACTGCAGACATTTTGACTTGTCAAAGCAGGAAAAGCACATGACATTAAAGATGGCTGCATTCCATGTGAGCCAGTAAGCTCTGGTATTGGCTTATTTGATACTTATGGCATGGAGCCATTTATTGTGTTATTATTTACACTGGAGCATTTCCTGCTTTGAAAAGTCAAAATATCTGTAGTGAAAAGGGTCTATGTCTTGCTGTTCCCACCCTTCTCCTCCCCAGCACCACCAGTGTCTACACCACCAGTGTCTACACCACCAGTGTCTACACCACCAGTGTCTACACCCTGTCCATGCTGGAGGATCTCTGGATCTCTGCTCTTTGTCTTTGTGTAAACTCGTCTGTGAGTGGGGCTCCAGCTACCAGACTATTGGACCTAACAACAAGCAGTCATCTGACCGGATCTTCATACTGGTGACAATATCTGCATGAGGGGATTCTTCTTATTTATGGGACTCATTATTCATGTTAATTAACACGTGATCTAAAACTGCCTCTGCTAAATATGAAGAATTGTGTTTCGCTCATTTAAAGTTCTTCAATTTGTTACTGAGGATAAGAGGAAACAGGAGATGGATAATTAAAACAAAGTTCCTTCTTTGCATATCATTACAATTAATCTTTGCAAATGTAATTTTATCAAAACATTTGCATGTTGCCATGACAACTACAATGATAATATTCAAGGTAGGGTTAAGCGAGAGAGAGCGAGAGAGAGAAAGAGAAAAAGCGAGAGAGAGAGAGAGAGAGACAGAGCGATAGGAAAAAGTGAGAGACAAAAAGCAAGAGAGACAGAGTGAGAGAGACAAAAAGCAAGAGAGACAGAGAGAGAGAGAGAGAGACAAAAAGTGAGAGAGACAAAAAGCAAGAGAGACAGAGCAAGACAGAGCGAGAGAGAGAGAGACAGAGAGAGAGAGAGAGAGAGAAAGAGAGAGAGAGACAAAAAGCGAGAGAGACAAGAGCGAGAGAGAGAGAGAGACAGAGAGAGAGAGAGAGAGAGAGAGCGAGAGAGAGAGCGAGCGAGAGAGTGAGAGAGAGAAAAAGCAAGAGATAGAGAGAGAGAGAGAGAGAGAGAGAGAAAGCGCGTGAGAAAAAGCGAGAGAGAGAGGCATAAAAAGAGTGATAGAACAAGAGAGCGAGCGAGAGATTCAGAGAGAGAGAGAGAGAGAGAGAGAGAGAGCAACAGAGCGACAGACAGAGCGAGTGAGAGAATGAGAGAGAGAGAGAGAGAGAGAGAGAGAGAGCAACAGAAAGAAGGAAAGCGACAGAAAGAGCGAGCGAGAGAGAGATTTCTCTATTGCTCTTCTTTTCTCAGACATCAAGAGGCTCAGTGACGGAGCAGCAGAATCAATGGGCAGGACTTGTTTTCTCTCTGTAAATGCCAGGTCCATATCAGTGAGGCTGGAGGTAAGGCCTATTGAGCACAGCACAGCATGTGTTGAATGAACCGACTGTGGAGGCTTTCACAAGGAGGCTGACTAGAGGAAGCAGATTAACTAAAGAGGTTGTTCATGATTTCATGGGCTTCAGCTAGAACCTGATCATTTACATGTTCCATGACCTCAGGCATACAACAAGTGTGTATTGGTGTCAGCTTATTTCCATTGGAGGATTTAAGGCTTTATCTCACTTCCTGTGTAGATCCTATGTCCTTCTCTCAGGTCCATTCATCCTCAAATTTCAAAGAAACAGAAGTGATCTCTTGATTTCTATGGCTGGATATTTCTAACCTCCTTCCTGCTGCTTGTTTGTACTCACATCACTCTTTTGTTTTCTTTAACACGGCCTCCAAAACGTTGGCTTCCTCTAGATAGAAAAACGCCAAGCCATAGAGCTCTTGCAGCTATTCAATCATTGCAGCTTAAATTGTTAAAATGAAAACTGGTCCTAAATTTAAAAAATATCAAATACATGACCTTCACTCGCTCTCGCTCTCAGGAAGCTGATCCCGCTAACTTAACATCAGAAGACACATGTATACAGTCACTTCCTACAAACACAGAGGCATGTGGCTTGTTGAAAAGTTGACTATTAATGTGCATATTGATAATATATTGAAAAAGCTTTGTCTGCATTATAAATGTATTCCTTATGTATATGTATTAGACTACGGTGATTCCTCCTTACTTTAAAGAAATGGATTCTGCATTTCACCCTGCAACACATTTTGTATCAAACACATTCACCATTGCATGATATATGAATCTTTTGGATGGTTCTGTTTGTATCAAAGGAAAAATCTCCATCCTTTTATCCTCTCCTACCAGCAACTGCAGCACTGGATCTACTAATCGAATTATTTTATGTCCCCAGGGTCCGCTCAGAGTTTTCTAAAACGGCTTTCTCTTTCTAGGCACCCTGGTCATGGAATGATTGGCAAAATGCATTACCTTAGAAGTACTCCCTTATTTGAATACTTTTAAAGGTCTTTTACAAACTGCCCTAAAGGAAACGTGTTGCTGTTTAACATAATCCTTGACTCAGGTGGAATGTGTTATGATATCGCTGGTATGGCCTGTATGTCTCTTCTTTTAGTATGTTTCTTGTGTTGCTTTTATGTATTGTATGTCTTCAAACATTCTAACACAAGCTTATGCTGCTGTCTTGACCAGGACTTCCCAAAATAAGGGATATTGTATCGCAATGGGACCTTCCTGGCAAAAGAAGGGTAAAAGTGTGTGTGTGTGTGTGTGTGTGTCTCAACGTATGTGTGAGTGTTTCTGCTGTGAAGGAATTCATTGATGGTGCAAAGTGGACAAAAATATACTCTGGCAAGAAATCCAATAATTTCAGAGATGAACAATTATAATTTCAGTCCTGTTGAATTCTTCAGAGTTGTAGAGAGTAGATCAATGATGGGTGTCTGTCGAAGCAGATTCACAAATAAACCATTGATTACCATCTAACCTGCCACTTCATTGGGGAGGCTTAACACAAAGCAGTGGTGCATTATGGTGTCCAGAATAACACGTCATTGTTGAACATTCAGAAACGTTGAGAACTGCAAACATCATGTTTGTGAAGTTAAAGTGTCTTTGTGTTTTACACTCAGTTTCTGTTTTAATTTCAACATTGACTGCACAAGTGCATCACTGTTGTGTGTGCAGCGTGGAGCAGAGTTGTTTTCATCCTGCATGTCTTCACACCTGTCAGATCACATTAGATCACTGAGCAACACTGTAGCCCTGCAGGTGGTGAGCTGATGACCGTTCATAATGGAGAAAATGAATATTAAACTAGTCCATAATAGAAATTAGATTGGCTTTTACATCCATTAATGGCTCCTTCAGACTCTGTGGTGCCCTCAGGTGTATTTGCAGTTTGGACTTACATGGTTTAACTTGAATATAGCAGATCTGAACTGTATCTTAAGTTGTTTTCACATTAATACATTGATGCACGTGCTCTGGTTCTGCATCTTGCTGATTCATATACAGAAGAAGCCTGTTTACTGTCCACAGGCCAGTGTAAAGCTGAATGAGCAGCTCAGCTTCATCTATTTAGAGGAAAGTAACTGTTGTTGTGCTTGTTGCAACCTGACCACACTTCTGAAGAGTCCTGAATGAAAAAGAAAAGCGATTAGAACAATGTGTTTGTTTGTAATTCATTAAGGCTGTCCACAGCAGAGTTACTGTATGCAACATGTGTGTGGGACATGTGTCTGCAGATATGCAATGTGTCGTCTGAAGCCATGATTCAACAGATTTCATGAGGTCTCTGCTTACTGATCCGTCTGTATCTATGAATTAGGAGTGTTTATGCTGCTCACTATTGAGGGGCATATCCAGTCTTTACAGAGTCTCAGAGTGTGTTGGTGTTACAGTGAGTTACACTATATAACATACACACGTACTGTTCAGGTGTGTCATGGGTATTGTGCAACACTGTACATACATTACAGAGTCTCACTTCTCAGACTGAGAAAACAAACTTTATTTGTCATCATATATATTTAATGATTCCACTGAACCTCTTGTGTTGTTTCTGCCTCTGTGTTGTTGTTGTTGGCACATTATAATAAAAACACTATCCTCTCCTCTGTTTCTCAAATACCAATAAGGTGTGAAACAAGAGGGGAATGTTAATAAACTTTCCCGCGCAGTCTACCTGTGCCATAAGGTCTCATGTGTTGACGATCGTAAACACAGGATGTTATGGAAAATATCTCAGCAACACAAGTCTTGTTACATTTAATTTACTGTAATTACGGTTTCAGTGATACACTCCTAGTGTCCTCTTGCCCACTAGAGAAAACATTAATCCCTGCCTCAGCATACACACGGAACAGGTGTCTCCTCACATAACCAGCTTCTCTGCTAATGAGCTGCTGCTCCAAGTGGCTGCCACACTGGAGAGGTAAGTTACAGCTGACTGGTTAATGTCAAGTCGAGTGTTGCAACTACACAATCAGAATGACATGTGGAAGAGGAAGTTGTTTACAGGTGGCCTCAGTGAGAAAATTACAATATTAATATGTTGTTTTTTTCACTGTCATCACTGTATATCTCAAGATACAAACAAGAAGATAAATATTAGGATTTTTATTTTAACACACACACACACACACACACACACACACACACACACACACACACACACACACACACACACACACACCAGAGAAATGTGTTTATGTTTCATCATTCTGCCTGAGACGGGCTGGATCCTCAGTTTGACACTTCCTGCTTTAATATTGACACATTTGGTAGAAACAGCTCACCCTGAAACGTTCCTTGTCTCAGCCTTCACTTGTCTCTTCTTACACATCGATCATTGATCTTCCATCTTTTACATTTCAGTTCCAGAGATGTACTCTTGTGTGCCTCGTCTCCCACCACAAAATGACAGATTTGATTTAGTTGGACAATCTTTTTTTTGTTGTTAGCTATTGCTCAGTATTGTTCAGTCCAATGTGTTTAGTTTTTTCATCCTGCATGTTTCAGGCTGAGATCTTAGAATTAGAATCTGAATTAGAATCTGCTTTATTGGCTTTAATGAGAACATGTAGGGATTCTGGAATTCTGTTTGTTCATTGCTCATAATGTTCTCACACCAACATAGAGAAGGACCACCAAGCTGAACACTATTTCCTCTATTAATTAGTTTATGTATTTATCACAGTGTGAAGTAATTGTTGTTCTCTGTGTTTCAGCAAAGGGCAGTATAATTAAGAGCTATGGGGTAGAGATGAGGGTGTGTTCAGGAATATAAAACGGATGCATTTAGAAAGGCGGTTGATGTGCATGAGGCTCCTTTATGTTGCACTGCTGCTCCCAAGCTGACTGAAGCTTGTAGTCTGGCATGTCACTGTTCATCAGGGCAGCATGGATGCCCTTTTCCAGAGGACTCATCCAATTAATTAGGACAAATTAACACTTTGTAGTTTTAATGAGTGATGTGTTTACTTCTTGAGTTCACAGTGAGAGACACAGAGACAGGGACACAGCAGGGGGAGACTGATTGTCAGTGAGCTCTGTTTTCATTGGATCCTTAATCTCATCACATCTCCCTTAATGAGTCGCACAGTCCCAACGCACTAATGACATGTGTGGAGGCTGTGTTGGAGTGTTTAGATGTGGTGGACTATTATAAATAAAATGAGACCCTCTCAGACATTTCCACTTTGATGAATATAATAATGTATCTGCACCAGTTGTCTCAGATAATAATATGCCAGCACAGTTATTTAGAGTTTGTGTTCTGTCACACCAATGTGGCTATTTTAAACTGTGTTTCATTTATAGTGTTTCACTTACATTTCTGACACACACATGCCTTCATGCAGTAAAGTGGAGGATATTTGAGCAGAGATGTCAAAGAAGATACAGATACTCCATGTTGTTCTTACTAGTGTTTCATTGCAGATGTGCTGTTATTCCTTCATAGCCAGCTGGAACAAGGCTGGTCTTTTTCAAATAACATCAACTTCTATTTAGCTGCAATGTGTTTCTCCAGGGTCTTACTCTGTTACAATAGCCTACACTTAATAAGAGTCCATGTCACTTTGTAACCTGATGCTTGGTTCACAATTCTGATCCCAGTTCTTGTAAGCCAGTATTTGAACAATGGAGGTAAGTGGACGTGAATGTATTCTCGTGGCCTACACTTAGTCGATCTTTCATTTCCTTTGCACTGCTTTTGGCACTGAAAGATAAAATGGGCTGTGTAGAGATGTGTAAACTCACGAGGAGTTTGTGCTGGTGTTTTACTGTACGGGACAGCTGTTGTAGAATACTTATGTTTCACATATCAGCCTCATTCTTATGTAAATACAGATCATGAGTTAATGCTGATCAGTGTCAAACCATGAAACACATATCAGACTGAAGAGATTCACCATCATGATGTGTCCTCACACACCCACTCCGCTTGCTTGTTTCATTACAGAGGTTACTAAATGTGTCTGATGACACCAGCTGATTGAGAGTAATCAGTCAATAATCAGTCATCTCATCAACATGCTTAAAATGCAGCTCATCCAATTGCATGCTATGCTAAGACTCTATTACCACATTAACGTGTTGGATGTGTGTTGAATAACATGTGGGTGGTGCAGAGAGCAAGCAGGGATCCAGCTGAGACACGGAGGAATCTGTTTTAATATCTAATAGCAGCTCACACAGAACAGAACCTCCTGAGTGTTTTGCTTTTGCTCATCTGACTGGTCGGAGATGTTGAGGTAGAGCCAAGAGACTTCATCTCCCAGCTTACCAGGGAGAACTTCAGGGTAACTTGGGAGGAGCTGGAAGAGGTCCAGTATCTGGATGAGTGTGTAGAAAACATTTGGATAGATCCTGGACACTTAGATCAGATTCAGACCATTGTGAACATCCCATTCTCTTTCCTCAGTAGCCAGGAGCTGTTTCCTGTGCAGTGTACCCAGACAGCCCTGATATAGTCGACTGCACGGAGAATAACCAGGAGGTCTCAGTGGATTTGTGCTTCACTGTTCTTTAATTACTCAAAAGGTCTGAACACCTTTCCTTCGGTAAATACAGTCACCCACAAGCCGCACAGCAACATCACTGTCAATAGCTAATTATTTCCCTGGCAATGGATTTCAAACAGTTCTCCTTCAGTATATACAACTCGCACACTGCCCTATACACACTCATTTTTCATGTTTACTTTTACCCTTTGTCACAAACCACAGTGAATGCAGCAGAATGTCTGTGACAAATGAGACGTGTGTTTCAGGAGGGCTGGAGGAAGTAATAAAGCCCTCTGCACCACAGTCACTGCTCACTTACTGTAACTGTTGGCCTGAGAAGAACTGCAGGCAGACATGTGCCACCTTTGTGACACTGGGGTCACCAGCCGCTTCTTTTTACCTGCCAGCGACGAGCCTGACCTTGAGGGTGTGACATGCAGGAGGTTGATGACCTAACCCACTGTGCAGGCATCCTAACCAACCGTTAGTAAACCTTTACCTTCTAGTGTGGAGTTACTCTAACTAAAATCATTTAATATTTTTGAGTTTATCTCGAGGCGTTTTGCTATCCATCTATCCATCCATCCATCCATCCATCCATCCATCCATCCATCCATCCATCGTCTACCGCTTATCCGGGGTCGGCTCTACTCCGAGTCTCTCACGGATGGCTGAAGCTTCTCACCCTATCTCTAAGGGAGACCCACCCGCCTGAGAAAACCCATTTTGTCCGCTTGTACCCGCAATCTCGTTCTTTCGGTCATGACCCAACCTTCATGACCATAGTTGAGGGTAGGAATGAAGATCGACCGGTAGATCGAGAGCTTTGCCTTCTGGCTCAGCTCTCTTTTCATCACAACGGTGCGGTAAAGCGACTGCAGTACCGCCCCCGCTGCTCCGATTCTGTGTCTGTGTGCTGTACAACTTACGAGTAATCATGATCTCTAAGCAGAAAACATACTGCATCTCAGCCTGTGCAAGGTAACGTAAGGTTTTCTAAACCTTTGCACAGAAACATTTGCAACAGCGACCCATGGCTGAAGGCCTTTCCAGAAACAACCGGGTTTTCAATGGCAACACAAGAGGAAACGCCACAACATTGTTCAGTATTCATACTTGTGAATAAATGTTTTGTAATTTGAATAATGAATACTGCTGGACTTTTAAAATTCAAGTTGATACAAATATTTCTGCTGTTGATACTTTCAGAGGGCTTTAAGTGTCAATCAGCGTATTTCACACACTGGTGAACTGAAAGTGACGCATCCTACTGAGAATTTACTAAGTTATCCATCATTACTACTCGATTATCTTACCTTTACTTTCCATGATGCAGCCTCTCGGAAAACTAATGTAGAAACACTAGATAAGAGGACGCAGAGAAGTGCAGAGGGACAAAACAAGGAAAGTGAAAGTGAAAGTGATAGAGGGGAAACTTCCGTCTCCTGTCTGCGTTTGTATGAACCACAGGGATCGATCAGCAGCTCAGTTGGACGTAATCGGGAAATAACTTTCAGTGCAAACACAGCATCAGGTCTGCTGGAAACAGAAGTGACCAGCTTGTCAGTAAAGAGGAGTTACAGCCTCTCTGTTCCAGTTTGAAGCCTGACACAAACTGTAGCTGTCAATATAATAGATGTTGTATGACAAGCTTGATACAGGTGGGATTTATTGCAAGGCTTCCTGTTTTTGAGTTTGAACAGGTGTAGTAACTCACTCTTATGTACTACATTAAGGGTATGTGCCCATCAATCTACATTTCAAAATAATATGTTTCCATGGCTTCATCTGAGGTGTGTTACTGTCATGGCTGACAACACTGGTTTTGTCTATGGCTCTGTTAAGTTTGCTGATTTCAGATCAGGTAAGAACACGGTGTATAGAGGCAGTATGCAGCAGTGAAGTGAGTGTTAACAAGCCCCATCTGTCATCAGTCATCATGGTTCTTATCTGCTTCTCAGTGAAAGATCTGCTGCTGTGTGCCACATATTGACATGTGAGTTTACATTGTATGACTGAGTCACTGCTCTAACAGCTGACTGTGAGGTCCACATGGAGCTCCATGCTGTGGAGGCTGGTGTGTTTGAAGAATCGCTGGTGTCATGTTAACAATGATTCAACCAAGACAATCTGTTCCCCTCATGTTTAACAGCAGAGGAGTCCCCCCCGACTCGTATCTGATGGACTTCTTAAGTATCTTTTTGATAGTTTTTTACATTTTTGCTGCTCAGTCACGCTGTCTCAAGGAATAGCTTTTTACTACAATATTGCACACTGGCCTTCACATCTCATGTAGTGGTAAGGATTGTTCTGTAAGCTGTATAATAACTCCCCCCACCAGTGAAGGGATTCACATAGAGATATTTTCTGATGACACAGAGACTGTGAGCTACATTATGTAGATGATGCAGTTCAGATAATTAACTCTGTCTTTAAATGATGTGTGAATAACTGAGTTCACATTTAATGTACAGCTTTAACTATGGGGATGTTGTTAGATTTGGATTATATTGTCAGTTATGGTTTGGAAAAACAATGAGTGTAGCTCAGTAAACACAGATTACACACGTGTCACATTGGACTGACTGTGTGGACGTGTGGATAATTCAGACAGGAAGTAAAGGGTCTAGAAAATACAAAAACAAAATCAACCGCATGTTATGCTGATAAGTGTCTTTTTTAAACATACTATTGAAAACACTTCTTAATACACAACACAGTCAAATAGAACATCTTCACTATGGCTTTAAAAATGACCATATTTCACTCTGACAGTCAACATTATGTTATATATTATATTATTTTAATACTTATCATTATTACCAGAGAGGAAATGTTGTATTTGTTCTGTTTTAAAGCTGCTGTCAATGATACCTTCAGATATGAATATGAGCAGTGCTTTGTATAAATGGATTGATTTATGTCTTTCATTAGTAAAACCCTCAGCAGTGCGTAAATACTGCAGTGAGTGGATCGTCCATCTTGGATATCAGAGACATGAATCCATGTTGCCTCTTCAAAGGTCATTTTCACACATTTTTGGCTGAAACATTTTACTGAATGCAAGAAAAATAATACAAAACGTGAAAGTATCTTTCAACCTGCCAGTTTATATATGCTGTTTTATAGTCACTTGTACTTGTGTGTTTCAGTTGGCAGTACGTTTCAGTTTTTTCTCAGATCAAGTTTTATATTGTAACAACACACTTCAGTTGTCTTTTCCCAGCAACATTCATAATGGAAGAGCGTCTTCAACAACCCATGATGGTCGTCTCTTGCATCCAGCATTTGCATGTTTTACCTTGACTGAGTTCAGCTCAAGTCTCTCTTGATTTGTTACTTCCTTCTGCTACTTATTTCTCTGTAGTCACACAGGTACAGTAGCTCACTGTTCCACATACTCTGTCATCCTCTAACAAGGCCGGCTGAGAGGCTTTATTGAACTCAGCGGAGGAAATCCAAATAAAATATTCTCCCTGCAGGAATAATCTGCATTAGTTTGTTTCCAAATTCCAGTCATCCATCACTCTGCCCTGTACTTGTGATTGAGTCTTATTGTGTGCTTTTACACCCGACTAAGTTTATCTGGAGGTGGCTTAATGGAGCTGCAATGAGCTTTGGGAGGAGGAGACATAATCCATCAGTCTGTTTTACATGTTGAGTGAATTACGTGGTGAGAGGTTGAAATAATAGACTGAAATACACCCAAATCATTCCACCACAGATCATGTTTTAATGACTTTATGTAATGGAACAGAGCTAAATATTGTCCATATGATGCATTTTATTCCAGCTCCGCATAATCTTTGCTTGATTTTGGACTTCCAGGCTCCCCCGTTCATTTATGTCCACTGTGTAATGCAGACAGAAGGACATCTGTTAGTTACCAAGCTGGATTCAAGCCTTTGACTCTGTGGAATGTTTCTGGCTGTTGCATATTTCATAGGCCAGACTCTGGCTGACTGGAAGTCAGCACACACATACAGTACAACCCTGAAGGAAAGAAAAGTAGCATCAGTGATACACGTGTCCTTGTCCTTCTCCCCTGAGTGCAGCTTTACACAAGTGAAGTGCTGTAAAGGTTGAACTCCTCTGAGTATATGAAGTCTTTTAGCTGTCAGGGTGAAGAAAATACTTCAAGTGTGATTTAATTGTATTCCATCACATGCACTTCCAGAAGGAACAATTCCTCCATCATACAGATTGCAATGCTCTGTACCAGAACCTCCTGTATCATGTTGTTTAGCATGAGGTTGAACAGTCATTTCACAGCCTGCAGTTGTAAATCACGCGTTGAGTGCATGTATCTGAACGTGTAATATAGTTTTCCAGCTGAAGCAATATATTGTGCATGTGTGAAACAGAGCACAATGAACATAAATAATGTATCAAAAAACACACAAAAACTACTTTACTTTATATGCACACCAAAACATGTTTCAAAACTTTTCAAAAATATTCCATGATTCTGCTGTTTAAATATGCAGAGCACATTTCTAAAAGTGCCACTGGCTCTATGGGATTGACTTTTATGAATTCCCTAAATACCAGAGAGAAGTGTTATCTGTATTTTACAAATCTACAACCCCTCTCTGGATATGAACTAATCTCCACTTGACACAAACTGGCATTGTGTTCATTGCTGTGCTGCATCTGTGCCTCCCCCTGTGAGTTCAGCTGGATATCAGAACACAGGAGAGTTTGAGTTTGATATTTAACTGTAGACATCAATACTCGGAGGTGAAACAGAAGCTTCATGTGTTACATTTTACATTTCTAAGAATAAAGCATCTATCAGAGGTAGCGAGGACTTTCTGTGTCTTTGTCTTGCTAATGAAAGTCTCTGTTATTGGTAGGAAGAGGAGGTGATGAATGTGTGTGTGCTTTAGGAGAGGAATTGTGTGTGTCCTCATTCAGTTTGTTTCCAGGTGGATCTCAGTCAACTCTCTAACTGAAGCCTGTAGATTAAGAGCTTTGTTTCAGTCTGTGTGTTGCTATGACAGTTTGTGTGGAGGTGGACAAAACCCAGTCGGGTGCAGTAAAGGAGGGATCAGCTTTATTACAGCAGATGCTGATCCTTTAAAATATGTCCGGACCGGCCCTGATCAGTTATTGTTTGTCTGCGTATTCAGTATAATCCAGTGTTTTGCTTTGCAGCCTTTTCTGATTACCACCGTCATCGGACAGGAGTATTCCCCAAGTGCAAGTGCTCGTCCCTTGCAGGAGTAATACCTCGTGCTGACGTGTTTAAAAACTGTAGAACTCTAATCCCTGTTCTGCACTCTTCAACTGCTGTGATTGCTTTTAGGAAAATGTGCTGCTGACATTTGTTGTTGAGGTGTTAAATGGTGCAAAGAATCCAAAGAGTTTAGTGGAATGATAGAGGTGTCACTTGTCTTACAGAAGCAACATGACAGCCAGGAGTAGAGGCAAAGCCAATCAACCACAGTACGTTCACACCATAGAAATACAATAAGAGTAGAACAGACATTCTCATTAAAACATAACAGCATTGTTAGAGCTGCAGACATTTTAATGTGAACCGTTGCTATTGCAAAGTACTGTAACTGTTAGCGAAATAACTCATTCTATTTCCATGGTTAATGCACATTGCTAAATGTAATCTTGAACAATTCAACTGACCACAGCAAACAGTAGAATGATGGTTCTACTCTCATCTATGTCTATGGTTCACACTCACACAGTTCTGAGAAGAGTTCTAATCAACCAGTAATTAAAATCACCTGTGTGAGTTCACGTGGACGTCCAGCGCCTTTTTAATATTACTTTAATAACACACACACGCTTCATATTTCAATACAGCTCATAGAAGTATTTGAGTTTATAATAATATTCATACTCATTGGATTAAACTGTTGGAATTTATGTTACAAAGTAAACCAGGGAAGTTTATAATGAACTGCTGCTGAATAACAAGCACTCTGAACACACACGGAGCAGCTGTCAATCAAACCAGCGTGAACTGTGGCAGTCATCATTGTCAATCCACTTCTGCCAGCTGCGCGCACACACACACACCACACACACACGCACACAGCACGCACACGCACACACACACACACTGTCTGTGTCGGTAACCGTGAGAACCATGAAATCTAATTGCATTGCACTGATCTCAGATGTGATGCAGTGTGAAGGAGGCTGCTGCTGGTCTCACACATGTCAACTAAGCAGACATAAATTGGATCAGTGTTTTATTTTACACAGAGAGGGTCAAAGATCATTTATGCAGACCATTCTTCACATCATTAGAGTGAGAGAAAATGTAACGATCTCTCTGGAGATACAATGAGTGATATACAGACAGTCATGTAAGGAACAGTCAAAGTCTGTCTTCACCTGTTAATGTACACTGAAGCATTAAAATCATAAAACACATCCTCTTTATAACTTATGTCAAACATACAGTGAATTATACAAATGATGGTATTTTTTAACAGATGCACAGTAAAAAAGGACCAAACCAGGCGGGTTGTAAACCTAATGCCACTGTTTATAATATATATATATAATTTATAAAACGGACATGTCAGATCAAGCAATCTGATTGGTTCTTAGCCGTGATATAATGAGTGTATATCAAGGGTAGAATTGTAGTTACTTTTCACAACAAGTCAGTATCCCTCCGCGAGAAAAAACTACAACCGTTACAGCTGTTAAATTATGTCCGTTAAGAAACAAACTTAAAAAGCTTTACTATGTAAATAAGAACAGAGTTCCATTTGTTCGGTTGCTTTTTATTATAAATAATATCAGCGTGAAATGACAATAATCAAACACGTACTATACAGGCTGAAACGCAGACTGTTTACAGTTCAATATGGTTCCAGTTCCGGTCGCGCATGCGCCAATACAAGGGACCGTCCATTGTCCATAGTCCATAGTACAATGTTCTCTACTATGGAGGAGTGGATTGATCAGTGCCTATCTCCAGAGAAAAAAGCCCCTAAAAGACGACATGCAGAGCTACGTGAAGAGCAGGTTGTGTGTGTGTGTGTGTGTGTGTGTGTGTGTGTGTGTGTGTGTGTGTGTGCGCGCGCGTATTTAGGTAAGTGTACATTTTCATCCACTTAGAGACTTCTTTGTTAGACACATTAGTTAGCAGGTTGTTGCCACCTCTGTATGTGATTTACACCACTCGTTATTAGATCATTTAGTAAAGGCTTTTGTTTGTATTTTGTTTGCAAGGACAGTAGTAGCCAGGCCTTGTTTTGTTATATTAATTTATTTTGTTTGGCTCAACCATTTGGTCCCTTCCTCACCCCTACTTTTGAGAGTTCATTGGAACCAGTTTATTTGTGCAATAAACAATTATACACGTTCACTTCTACTCTGACTCGCTCAATCATTGGTTGTTGTGTTATTGTCCCCCTCTTCCCCTAGCTACACCTTGGGGACGTAACAATATATATATAAGGACTTTTCTTTATCTTTTTTAGAAATGCATACACATGGTTTGACTCTTCAGACAGAAAGCATCTAAACAACTCCACAGCCATCATTCACTCCGATGTGTGACACACACCACGGCTACATAGTAACACAGCACACAGAGTATACTGACTGCATGGAGACAGAATATGACGAGTCTGTGCTGTATCACAGGGTGACTACCCTGCGTCCACCCTGTGACTACCCTGTGACTACCCTGCGTCCACCCTGTGACTACCCTGTGTCTACCCTGTGACTACCCTGTGAGTACCCTGCGTCCACCCTGTGTCTACCCTGTGACTACCCTGCGTCCACCCTGTGACTACTCTGTGTCCACCCTGTGTCCACCCTGTGTCTACCCTGTGTCCACCCTGTGACTACTCTGTGTCTACCCTGTGTCCACCCTGTGTCTACCCTGTGTCCACCCTGTGACTACTCTGTGTCTACCCTGTGTCCACCCTGTGACTACTCTGTGTCTACCCTGTGTCTACCCTGTGACTACCCTGTGTCCACCCTGTGACTACCCTGTGTCTACCCTATGACTACCCTGCGTCCACCCTGTGACTACCCTGTGTCCACCCTGTGTCCACCCTGTGACTACCCTGCGTCCACCCTGTGACTACCCTGTGTCCACCCTGTGACTACGCTGAGTCCACCCTACTGACTGCATGGAGACAGAATATGACAGGAAGAGTCTGTGCTGTATCACATCCTGAAACTCACAGAGAGCAGGGCTGATGTATCATACAACACAGATACTTTCGACCAGTGGTTCTCAACCTTTTTTGGGCCAGAGCCCCCCTATCCATTATCCAGGTCCCTTACCGTCCCTTATATAATAGTTATTTAATATTATATTATTAAACAAATGTTTTGTTTTTACCTTCAATTAGCCTTAATGCACCATGTACCAAGGGCGCAAACAAAGACATTTTATTAAAGAGTGTTAAACAAATGCAACAGTAAGAAGTTTGAGATTCAAACTTTAATCTGTGCCATAGACTGCAGCCAATCAGGGTCAGACATTCAAACTGTAACTGGTGTTAAACACAGCAGCCTCAGAAATGTGAAACAATTTGCACTCATAAGTGATCCAACTATAAACGAGCACAAAGGAACAAGTCTGAGGCGCTGCCCCCCCCCCCCCCCCCAACAGAACCCTGTGTTTTATTTTTATAAATATATAGCGCCAAATGTGCTCTTTTATTAAATAAACCAAACGCTTATGTTATTTATCTAATTTATGTGCACGTTTCCGTGTTTACTGCATTGCTTTACGCATTCACATTCTCTCTGTTTCGTGAACAAACGAGAGCGGAGAGGAGAGAACTACAAAGTGCTGTAATGCAGCTCGAGAGCCTTTTTCATGACCACAAGCACGTCCACACCAACTCTGGCCTTTTACTTCCACAAAGAAATAATCGTTCTCTTTGTTACACTTGCCATGCTGCGATCACTGATGTCAATGACAGTTTAATATTGAAGTTTTTTTGACATGACGTTCCGCTCGTGTTGTGTTCAAGGACCCTGACCTTGGCCAGGAAAAACAGTTAGTCGCCGGTTATATTCTATATCTGACTAGATTTGGATTTCTTTTTTTGGAGTAGATTTTTTGCATTTGTTTATGAATTACCTCGCTGGCCGTACACACAAACGCCCCCCTAAAACAAATGAACGCCCCCCTTTCTAAAATATTGCCCCCTGATGTCCTCTGAACGCCCCCTGGGGGGGCGCTGCCGCCCCCCGTTGAGAACCTCTGCTGTAGACTGACGGGAGCAGAGGATGTGTGAAGCAGTGTCTCTCTGCTGTTATCTGTTCTTGTTTAAAGATGAAAAGTTATATAGCTCTCGGGTTCTGAAGGTGGATTTTACAGCAAATATACGTCTAAAAAGGAATTATCTGATAATCCACAATCACACAAGAAGCCCATTAATATTTCATTTTTCCTGTCACAATTATTTATCCAGGAGTTCTTCCTTGAGATCCTTCCTCGCTTGTGAATGTAAACATTTCCTGGTGAATATTATTTAGGTAGTTAGTGGCTTACCTCTATGATACAATAAGGATTAAAAGGAAACCTCAGAGCACACAAGGACTGAACTACAGTGAAACTTCTCATTCAGTGAAGACAAGTTAATTTATGTTTTTCACATCCTGAAGAGATAGAAGCTCAACATCTTCTTACTGAACCTATCTGACATCAGCACTGTCACTTCTTAGTGTCACACGCACACACACACACTCGGAAAATGCTTTTTCTCCTTGTGATTAGCAACATGATCCTCTGATCTTCTGCTCATTGTTGAGATTGTATAGAGATATTAACATTACAATGATGGTCAACATAATGTGCCTCTCAGTGATAAGTGCTGGAACAACTCGTCCATCTAAACAGCAGAGATGCACCTGGCCTTTACAATAGGTTAAACAGATGGCATTAGGAGGAGTCACATATGGCAGCATTACCTCTGAGAGACCAGATGGGGTCGGGTAGAAAAACAATAAAAATACCATTTAAATGTATCCAGTGTAAGTGGAAACAAACACGTGAAAAAAATGTGCAGCCCTGCAAAAGGTGTGAAGCAAACAAAAGATGGCAAAGCAGAAGAAGAATGTGTAACACGATGCTTATGTGTTCTGACTGCTGAGAGTCTCCTCTCCACTTAGGAAATACCAAAACCTGAATCACAACTTCCTTCATGTTTCATACAACTACCACAATGTCACAGAGCCTCCATCCTGCACACAAACACTGACTCACGATGGATTTGCTCTGCTGCACAAAGTTCACACACTCGATGGATGAAATACTGTGTGGATACAACAAACAACGTTTCATTATTCACAAGACATTAACATAATGTCTAACATGTTGGATAATTCAGTCCATCTCAGCCAAATTGTTTTTGAAATTGATGTTGGAAATCCGTATTTGTTGTCGTCGTTACATGAGGATAAAGGAAAACAATCAGGCCACAGCATGGGAGGATCCAGTTCATATATCTTACTGACAGAAATGGAGGTTTACAACAATCACCAGTGGAACTCAGTGTCTGTTGTCATCAATGCTAGTATATATCTGAAGTGTCAGACGTTCAGCTGTCTCTGTTAATCAGCATTGAGCTCTAACCACCAGCACACATTACATGATCAATAACACAGGTCTGGGAGTCAGTGTGTGGAACTACAATTATTCAGCTCTGTGTTTGAATAAAGAGTAAAAGGCTCACTTATTATGGTGACAGCCATGTGATTATTCCACCAGGTGTGTAAATGAAACCCTCAAATTACCTGGACAATTCTATTTAAATGAAGACAAGTACGGTCTGTTGTCAAAATGTAAGATATGTGAAGTTGTCTGGATGTCTTGTTCTCCCTGGTGGAACTTAAGTGGAATTATTCATTTAAAGCAGCTCAAAATACATATAATCCATCAGAGCCCTGGAGAGGAGATGAAGCTGACCGAGTTTAAATAAATCACACGAGGTTAAAGACATGTTTTCTCTCTGCACGTCTAGCTTCATCTAATCATTCTTATCTTTTCTTCTCTTTTGTTTGTTTCTTTATTGCCGTTTTTCACATTTCCTTTTGTCTGTGTTTACTTTTCTTTCCATGTCCAATCTCTCCACCGCTCTCCTCTGATCATATCTTTAATCAGGTCCTAAAACATCATTTCCACAACACTGTTTAATCAGGGAGACCACTTTGTCTCCAGATGCCAAAGTGTTTTGATCAAATTCACTTCAACACCTTCCTCATCTTTTATGTATGTTCTCTTCCATTCATTTAATTCTTATTATATGACTGGTGATGGAAAAAGAGTTTATATGACTAACACTTCTGATTGTGATTATTATTTGGATCGAGAGACATTACTCTTGACTGAAAGATGATGAACGGAGCATCACCATGACAGTGAGTCTGTATTTTTCCATACAGTTGTTATGTGACTAAAAGCAAATAATTAATTTACATATTAGCTGCACTTTTGTTGAATTATTATTTAATTTCTTCCTGCTACATATTTGGGCTGCTGACCTTGATGCACAAGTATTGCAGCATGCACCCTGACCTTTAAGGTCACTCTCAATAAGCCCCAGCTCACTACCAGAACATCACCAGAGCAATGCTGTTACTGCTGCACAGACACTCAGCCAGGCCTGTTAGGATCTGACTCTGGAGCAAAGCAGCAGTCTTTCATTGCTGCCTGCCGGATGTCCTATTGGCTGTAGCTCACAGCTGTTTAGTGGCAGAGTAACTGAATCACTTATGTTAACAAGTGGAGTTTATCAGGCAGCACGCAGTGGGCTGGATACACAACCCGTTTTTCAAGTTTTCCAACATTTAATTCAATATTTAATGTGACTTTTTTGTCAGTGATCAACAGAAAAAGACTCAAAGTGAAAATAGAGTATATGTTTATAAAGTGATCTGAATAGTTTATTTGAAGTTTTTCAATCTGGATTTAGAGTTCATCATAGCACAGAGACGGCACTGGTGAAAGTTACCAATAACCTTCTATTGGCATCAGACAAATGAATTGTCTCTGTTCTTGTCTTGTTAAACTTCAGTGCTGCTTTCGACACTGTTGATCATGACATTCTACTACAGAGACTGGAACATTGTGTTTGCATAAAAGGAACCACACTAAGCTGGTTCAAGTCCTATTTATCTGAGCGATCTCAATTTGTATGTGTTAACGATAAATCCTCCATGACAGCCAAAGTCAGTCTTGGAGTTCCGCAGGGTTCTGTACTTGGACCGATTCAATTCACCTTATATATGCTTCCTTTGGGCAATATTATAAGGAACCACTCTATAAACTTTCATTGTTATGCGGATGAAACCCAATTATATCTATCAATTAAACCAGACGAAACCAATCAATTGGCTAAACTTCAAGCATGCCTTAAGGACATAAAAACTTGGATGTCTAGCAACTTTTTGATGTTAAACACAGACAAAACTGAAGTTATTATACTTGGCCCTAAACACCCACGAAACGTATTTTCTAATGACATAGAAGCTCTGGATGGCATTAATTTGGCCTCCAGCACCACTGTAAGGAATCTTGGCGTCATCTTTGAATAGGATCTGTCTTTTAACTCCCACATAAAACAAATCTCAAGGACTGCCTACTTTCATCTACGTAACATTGCAAAAATAAGGCACATCCTGTCTCAAAATGATGCAGAAAAACTAGTCAATGCATTTGTTACTTCAAGGCTGGATTACTGCAACTCATTGTTATCAGGTTGTCCCAAAAAGTCGCTTAAGACTCTTCAGTTGATCCAAAATGCAGCGGCACGTGTATTGACAAGAACTAGGAAACGGCTCTGCACTAAAGTAAAAAACAGAATAGAATTCAAAATCCTTCTCCTGACTTACAAATCAATTAATGGTCAGGCTCCAGCATATCTTAAAGATCTCATAGTATCTTATAAACCAGCTAGAGCATTGCGCTCCCAGACTGCAGGGTTACTTGTAGTTCCTAGAGTCTCTAAGAGTACGATGGGAGCCAGAGCCTTCAGCTATCAAGCTCCTCTTCAGTGGAACCAGCTTCCAGTTTGTGTTCGGGAGGCAGACACCCTCTCCACATTTAACAGCAGGCTAAAGACTTTCCTTTTTGATAAAGCTTATAGTTAGGGCTGGCTCAGGTTTGCCCTGGATCAGCCCCTAGTTATGCTGCTATAGGCTTAGACTGCCGGGAGACACCTCCCTGCTCTCTTCCTTCTCTTCCTCTCTCCTCCCCCCCCCTCTCTTCTTCTCCCTCTCTATCTGTATGCATTTATGTAAATGTATGTTACTAACTCATCATCCCCGGAGTTTCTGTGTCTCTCATGTGGCAGGTTGCCACTGATAAAATGTACGTCAGGATCAGGAATCGTGGCTGCGCCTGCTGCCCTGGTTCTGCTGGACACCGGGAAGCCTTTTTGACATTTTCCTGGATTCATCCATACTTTCACTTTTTCAACACATAATTTTCTGTCAAATGTTGTATTTGTACTATGTTGTTTATCCTGTACACACAACATCTATTGCACATCTGTCCTTCCTGGGAGAGGGATCCCTCCTCAGTTGCTCTCCCTGAGGTTTCTTCCATTTTTCCCCCTTTAATTATGGGGTTTCTTTTAGGAAGTTTTTCCTTGTGCGATGCGAGGGTCTAAGGACAGAGGGTGTCGTATCCTGTACAGTCTGTAAAGCACACTGAGACAAATGTATAACTTGTGATATTGGGCTATACAAATACATTTGATTTGATTTGATTTTAATTAATTACAAATATAAAATACAAGATCCTTGTTTCTAGAAGTATTCAGACCATTCAATAAGAAACACTGATCAGGCAGTAAATGTTTCGCAGATTGAAAACATGACGCGCTCCGACCAGACTGAGCAATCTCTCCAGTTTTCTGCGTCTTTTTATTGTAATGTTGCTAAGCAACCACCGAATGCAGCGATCCAAGTAGTCCCTCAAAACCTGACATAAACAAACATGGAAAGGGCCTTCACTTGAATAAGTGGATTCATTGTGTCTTTTCAGACCAGAGGTTTCATTATCATGTCTTTGTCTTGTTATGAGCAGATGATGACAGCAGGAAGGAAACATATTGCCTACAAATGTCTTTATGTCAGAAGAAACATTTGTCCTTGAGCTGGTGGCAAAAAGAGTCTTTTCACTGTCAGAGTGACAAACTAAGTGTACCTTTTTGATGTTCACTGAGAGAAGCAAGTTACAGTTCTTAGCTTCCTCCAGCCTTGTGTGATGTTGAGGAAAAGCAAACCAAGGCCACACGGTCAGAGCTGCTGATGTGATTATTACCAAGACTTACAACATCCCGAAATAAATAGTACAGTCCTGTGTAGAAAATCATTTCCATGGACAGATGTGTCGGCGTTGTGACACCAACCTGCTCCAACACAGTCTGATCCACTCCAGTGATTTCTCCAGCAGATATATGTAACCTATTCCAGCTGAGAGGTGACAGCTGGTCGACCTGGTGAACTGTGACAGAGACCAGAAATGACCTTTACATTTTTCTAACACAATAGCTCCATTCTGTAGGAAAAAAAGAGGTCAGATCAAGACTTATATCTGTTCAAATGATTTATTATATATTAATAACATCCATTTTCCAAAACCTCTTTCCATGTGGTAGTGGCTTCCACTGACAAAACACTAACCCTCTGAGGATTTAAACAGGTTTAGGTAAAGCTGACAAATTAATCATGACTCATCGTCTCAGATTAATAGTACATTTACAGATAAACAGAGTTGATGTGTGGAGGATTGGGAAGGATCTGTAATATTAGTAGTACTTGTAAATTGTCTTACAATTAATATATTGTATTTATTTAACACAACATAAACCCAATCCAAATAATGGGTTTCATTTACCAGGTACCACACTTCCAGATTAATTTAGAATGATGTAAATGATAGCCAATAGTTATATATCAAACAAGGTATGTTTCCCTTTATCCCACCAATTGGGACCAACCACACGACACATTACAGTCTACAGTCTGTGCAGATCACAATATGTGACCCGACTCTCTTCCTCGTCCTCTTCACAGTTAAAAAGCTACAGAGCAGATACCAGAAGATGTATTGGTTCTCCTGTCTTACACCCTGCAGCAGCAGTCTCACTGCATTCGTCACATCTGATGACACTTCACTCGTCCACAGAAATCTAGAAATCAATGTAGCTCAGTGCTGATATTGATAACCGTCTCTATACCTTAAAGGGCTGACATTTAAGAGTGATACGCTTCAGTTTCAGAATCTGACTGTAAGATGTTAAAAGATGAACATGTGATGTGTGGATGGATTTCATTTGACATGTCTCCAAAGAAAAAGAGAAAATGTCAAAGGTTGAATGAGTTGCAGAAGTGAAAAAAGAAAACTTAATCCCACATGACAGAGCCTGGATATGGATAAATATTATTAATTCTAACTGTCCAGTATGAATTCAGGAAACGCAGATACATTTAATACATGAGCTGTCCTAGGGTTGTGCTACATTTATATTATAGGTTGGAAAGTATCTAATCAAATATGTTAATCACTTGTTTATTCATGTACATAAAACATTTTGTATCCTAATTCTCTTTTTTTAAATTAAAACATATTTAAGTTTTGTTTATTGCATTACATCCCAATAACACTTTGTGTCCAAGACTATTTGTGGCAGTGAAAAGTGATCTGTGAAACTATCAAAACTATGACGTCACCCTGCATGAACTAGCATCTCTATTCTTAATGTTAGGAAAGGTGTTGATCATGACCGAAAGAACGAGATCGCGGGTACAAGCGGCCAAAATGGGTTTTCTCAGGCGGGTGGCTGGCATCTCCCTTAGAGACATGGTGAGAAGCTCAGCCATCCGTGAGAGACTCGGAGTAGAGCCGCTGCTCCTTTGCGTTGAAAGGAGCCAGTTGAGGTGGTTCGGGCATCTAGTAACCCCCTGGGTGCCTCCCTAGGGAGGTGTCCAGGCACGTCCAGCTGGGAGGAGACCCCAGAGAAGACCCAGGACTCGGTGGCCTGGGAACGCCTCGGGATTCCCCCAGTCGGAGCTGGTGGATGTGGACCGGAAAAGGGATGTGTGAGGTTCCTTACTGGAGCTGCTGCCCCCGCAACCCGACCCCGGATAAGTGGTAAACGATGGATGGATGGAAAGGTGTTGATGTTTTGGAGAAACATGAAAAAAATAATTGCACTAACTTATAGTATTTACATGTAACTACCGACCCCAGTGTGTAGGACAATAAAGAAGCAGATGATGGATGGGGAAACATTTTGTTCCTCAAACCCAGCAGTATTCACAATTCATTTTCACTCAGGTTAATGAAACCATTTACTGGGCAGGGAGCAGCTTTAAGTAAGCACTCAGAGAGAAACACTGCCACAGGAAAGTCCAGCATCAAAATGAAACGTCTTCTGTGGGAAACATGACTCATTCTGTAGCTTCGATTGCAGAGGCGGAGCAACAGCTTTGTAAAATGTGTTTGTACAAAAGTTTCTGTTACACAGCAGCATCAAGGAAACTCTGCTGCTGTACAAAACATGTAGTACTCAACTTGATTATTGCAGTTAAGAGTGTTAGGGACAGACAGGCTTCTGTGCTGAAAGGTGTGTTGTAGCCAACCAGGTGCATTAACCAGAGGATCTCTCAAGTTCTCCTTGGGGGTCTCTGGTCAGAAAATCGATGATGTCAGGTACTTTAGGAAATGATGTAGTGAGAGAATTCTTTCTTTGGTAAAATGGACTCAAGAAAATCAATTCTGAATTTGAGCCTCTGAAGTGCAGAGATACATCTCTGTCCAGTAGAATTACTCCGGCCTTCTTCTCTTTGTCCTTTAGGATGCTGAGTTCTTAAAACACTATTGCTCTAAAAATGCTCGACTCCAACAGAGCTCTCTAAAGAAGACAGTAATTTTATTCTTATTAAAACAGTTCAATTTAAATTCAGTGTCCTACAGAGAGGCTGACATTATGAACAATATATAAATATAAAAGCTTGAGCCATGTATGCTTTGTTTGTTTTTCTTGGTGTGAAATGCCATTATGGATAAAAAAATAAATAAAATATATTTGATTCAAATGAATATTCATTGAGATACATTTGCATTTGGTGATATTAAAGTGGAGGTGGTGACACCTGGAGGAGGAGATTTTTCTAATCTCTCTGCCACACTTAATTTATTCTCTAATTAACATTTAATCCAAAGGCTAAAAGGAGCTCAAACTAAATGAAGCATTCAGTGAGGCTCATTTAAAGTCGTCTCCAGGAAGACACAAGAGCATGACATTAACACCCTCACATGTTGAATACTGACCTCAAGTCATCATTCTCAAACACATTCTGATTGCATATATAATGGCTTCAGACAGTTGTATGTGTTCACCCTGGCTGTCTGTAAGTGTGATTTGGCATAAACGATGCAGGACTTTCTGGAGTTCTCACCATCTCAACATGCTGTAGTGATGAAACATTACCGTTCAAAAGTATTGTAAGATTGTTTGCTGTAATATGGAAATGTAAAAATCACTAAATTCTTGCCATGACCAGAGATAAATAATACAAATGTCTGTATGCTCCTCATCATATTTAACCATCACACATTAAAAAAGATTCACAGAAATAATCCAACTCCATTATCTAAACATGGGAGATTTATGTTTCCTCTCAGCCCTACAACATGTTGTTCCCTACAGAAGAGTGTGTGTGTGTGTGTGTGTGTGTGTGTGTGTGTGTGTGTGTGTGTGTGTGTGTGTGTGTGTGTGTGTGTGTGTGTGTGTGTGACTCTCAGTGAGCTGTCAGTCTACAGGGACTTCAGGCCAGCTCTCCTCTCTGCTCTGATGTTTCCTGACACTTGGGACAGGACCAGCTGCTCCTACTTTACTTTCTACAAGCACCTTCCCACCACCCAGCCGACAGCAGGGGTACATGTTTATGTCTGTGTGCATTTATATGTGTGTGTGTCCTCACATCTGCATTCACGCAGGGAGCATGTGAAGTGACTTCAACATGCGAGTCAGGAACCAGTGATAAGTAGCACGGCTTCTACTACACTCATGAAGTTCTGCCACTGTGTGTTTGAGGATTCAATCAGCGTGGCTGTAGAACGATGATCATAAAGAAAGGGTCTGTTCCACTGAAGAGCCTGACGTAAAGACTAAGGGGAAGATGGTTTGGACCATATCATGGACTAATTGCTCCATCAATTGCAGCACGCAGCAGCAGAGACAACTGTGAAGAAGCTGGAGTCCATTTAGAGCGGAACAAAATCATTTTGGCTCAAACACAAGTTTTCAATATGTAACAGTGTCTGTGTGTCCGTGCAGAAGTTGTGCATTACTCTTTATGTCAGTGGAGACTACCAAATGTCTTCTCCATTGAAGTTTTGAAAAAGTTGGATGAACTAAGACAAAACCTCAGTGAGTGCAGCATTTCATTTATATGCTGTTGTGCACAACATGCTGTTCCTGTGTCATCACATAAACTAGGACTGACCACTCATTCAGCCATGACAATGATCTACAGTATACATTATAGCCAAATGTGTCAACAACATAGAGATCTGTGTGTCAAGTGTGAAGACTCCAGAGCCTCTGTAATCCACACTACATGGAGGGAAAACTAATGAGACAGAGATGCTCACAGAGACACACATAGAAAAAGGAGCATGGAACACACTGAATGGAATATGAACATCATCAGCACAGTGATGAACTCCATCATAGGAGGAGATTTGTTTTAGAGCTGAACACATTAAAGAGCATCCTTGCTGCCTCACTGGGAAGGAGAGGAGACTGATGGTTTTCATACACTGTCACAGTTTCCTCAATGAGAAAGTAATAATGTATGAACTTATCCAGTGAACTAAAACAAGCTAATTAGTACATTTGTGAAAGAAGACTGATGATGAGGAGAGAGGACCGAGGAGTCGAGGAGGGACCCATGGTGTGACCCAAGTCTTTTATTAAGCACTCCCCTCTCTGGCAGTTAGGAATGTGATTGGCCTGAAGCCACATGACCATAAGCCCAACCCATCTGTATGTGTCTCATTGGCTGATATGTGAGTGGATGTATATGATTGGTGTTCTTCTATATTTTGAATTGTATACCTACCCAATGTCAATGTTATCTGTAATCAGTTTGTTTGATGACACTGATGAAGTCCACTTGCTGAAACATGTTGGTCTCACAATAAAGTTGTTCAGCATAATATAAGTTTGGTGGAGTATTACCAAATGAGTGTGTGGAGACATGAATGAAGGACAACATGAGGCAAGAACTTTTACTAGCTGCACTGGAAAACATATTCAGACAAGCTACACAAAGGTGAGATTTATGCTTTACTGGAAATATTTTCAAAAATAAGACAAATTGTTTGGCACATATATCGTGGGGAAACTGTATTTTAGGCAAAACAGGACAAACAAAGTTTAAACTTCTAGCAGCAGTTTTGTGTTGCAAGTGCATGGCTTTTACATGGCAGACTCTTTAATATGTTACAGCAGGAAGGTCACAGCTGTAATTAATGACGCTAACGACGGCAGCTTTGATTGATGTTCACCAGTTTCAGGGCTCTGTTAATGTGTATGCTAGCTCACTAGCAATGTTTAACGACACACTACAATGGAATAGATCCATCGTTATTGTTAATGATGACACCAGAGAGAGCTGCTGGGTTTAAGTGGAGTGTGCTTTACAAGCTGTCTCTGTCTAAGAGGTCCAGAGTTACAGTAGAGGGGATTTTGTTTGGGCCTTGGGTCTTAAAAGGGTCTCAAATGTAAATCTGTAAATTGCTGCTATATTGCAACAGTACCTGTGGATAAATCCAGATTTATCCGTTCTCTTTGTGTCTTATCTGTTTCCATCAGTTCTCATTAACCTCCTGTGTCATCCCCTCACATTTACACTGTAAAGTTTGGCAGAAATATCACAGAAAAAAAGCTTTCAAGTTATGAATGGTGATGTCATTTGCATTTATTCTAATTACTGAAATGTGGCTCTCATTGTCTGGGTACAAATACAATTTCAGTACATTACTGACAGTGTTTCTGGTGTATCAACATTTATTTTCCATCTGCAGTTTTCAATTAATGAGCGTTGACATCAGTAGCTGTTTCTGTTTCTGAACCTGCTGTTGTTCCAGACAATGAACACTGAGACAACAGTCATAACAAAATCCCACTGTTCTGCTTTAACTGGCTATCCATCATCTTCTCTCCTCATCTTCCTTGTTTATGAAGTGACACTGCAGCACTATAGAAAAGATGTGTCCCATAGCTCACAAATGCAATGATGCTAGCACATGACAGTGATGAACACACAGTGATGAACCCACATGAATTGAGAATACATCATAAGTCAAACTTATGTGTTTTCTTGTCGTCGTAGCTCCATGTCCTTATTTCATTAAAGTAAGAACAGTTTCTCTTTGAGAGAGAAAATCAAACAGGAACAACTGCCCTTTGTCTTTTTCAGGGAAGTAAACAATGTCAGTGCACTGTCTCTGTCCATTGTGCTGACTAAGAGCCTGGATCAACCATCTATCTATAACTTAAGTTCAGTTCAACACATCTTTAGTCAACACTAAACACAGTGTTTCCTATCTGTGCAGTCCACAGTCAACTCTTTGAACTCCTTTAGAAGCCAGGCTCCCTGCTATTCTTGATAACAATCTACCAACCAGCCATCTTCTCTCTCAACAGAAAGAAAGACACGGACGAGGATAATGAGGCCTTGACTCAGTTTCTGATGGACTAAATCAGTAGTTCTCCCTCTGTCAGTCCCTGCATATATGTGTCCATTTCACATCACGGCTGCTGTCATAGTGTACTTTTGTTCCGTTCATCACTGTCTGCAGGATGATTAATCTCTTGGTCCACAGTCTTCATACTGTATATAACATAAGTACTATGTGTGGACTGAACTGTGCAGTAAAATATTATTATTATTCTAATATTAAGACCAAGGTTTACAAGAAGAGAAACTATAAGCATGAAGAGTAACAGATGAGATGAGTACATGTATCGTCACAGCTGTGATTAATAAGGTTAACGAGGTTCAGCAGTTCCCGGCTCTGTCAGTGTGTATGTTAGCTTCAACCCTCGTTAGTGTTATTGATGACACCTGTGCTTCTCCTGCTGTGACAAGTAAAAGGTCTCTTTTAGAAGGAGTCTGCCTGTACAAGCTGTCACTGCCGGAGACACAGGAGTGTTACAACAGAAGGTATTTCAGGGTGCTTAATAGTGTTTTAAGAACCACATGTCCTTTCATTTGGAGCCTGAGATGTGTTCTTCACTGCGGTGTTTCAGCAACACTTGAGCTACTTTGTGGGCAGACAAGCAGATCTGTAAATTGTGTTTTGGATTAAGTTCTGTTTTTGTGTCTGCAAAAGTAAGTTTCTTTGTCTCACTATTGATTTCCACTTGTGTTGTTGGCCTGCTGTGGTGTCCCCACACTGTTAACACTGTACATTTCAGCAGAGATAAAAAGCTGTTTGAGATCTGTCAGTTCAGATTTTAATGGTGATGTTTGGAGAAGTTTCTTGTTTAGTGACACTGGAAGGTAGAAGTAGTAGAAGTGATGACATGAACTGCTCCCCTGACATTAGCAGTATATTTTAATTTAATTTGTCTGGGTTTTGAATGGAATTTCAATCAATTTCTGACAGTGTTGCTGATTTAACATTGATAATTTCCCAAGTGCATCTTTAAATAATGAGCCTTCAGATCAGTGGCGGTTTTCTCAACCTGTTGTTGTTCCAGACGATGAACACTGGGACACGGATCACAACATAATCCAACTATTCTGCTTTAACTAGCTGTCAATCATCTTCTGTCCTCCTCTCCCTCATTTATGAAGTGACACTGCAGCTGTTGGTTTTCTCACAGCAGAGAAACCTCAGGCTGTAATGGAAAGGCAAACTCTACAGCCACATGTCCATCTGGTTCCTAGTCTGAGATGCATTTGTGTGAAACATTTTGGTGTTGAACCCAAATGTATGTAAACAAAGAACATCAGTCCACTTCAGAGCATTATTTCGGCTGACAGATGAATTGCTGTTTGAATTGCTCTTTCATACAGCCACGGAGTGAATGGGTCTTCCAATACACTTTTTTTTTTTCTTTATGTGTGATCAAGTAAACATTGCAAATTGGCATTTATTTATGTACTCTTCCCCTTTTAAAATGCTCGCCAGAGCTTTTAGCAATGATGGTCGTTAGTTATTAACTTTGCAGAGGTTTGAAACTTTGAAACTTTGAGCTGCAGCAACTGCCGTCAAAGGTTTCATAGATTCATGAGGGACCCACATATGTTGAAGCAGCATGTCATTATGGCTATAAAGTGAATATACATTTATCCTGGACTTTGTTTTTCTCTCAATCTGTCTCTTCATAAAGCATGTTGTTTTAATGAGGTAAACACTGTTGTTGTGCACTGTCTCTGTCCAGGGTGCTGACTGAGAGCCTGGATCAACATCTATCACCGTGTTTCAGTTCAGTAGCTTTGTTTCAGTTAAACAGATGACACAACATAATGAGGCCCTGGCACATTTGCAGACGACTAAATCCTTTACTACTCTAATAAATGCGCCTTTAGATTGCTTTTAGCTTTGAAAGGCACTTTATAAATACAATTTATTATTTTTAAACGTATTTGGAGTTTTTGTATTTAAGGAAAACTGTCACTTTGATGACGCTCAGGACGCTTCTTAGCAACATTTGGGTAATGTTTGTGTGATTCAAAAAGTGTATGCCAGTTGTGTAACTGAACATATAAAAGGTCAGCAGTTGGTCTGATAGGTCTTGATTAAGGTAGATCAGGATTCCTCCTGTAGTGGGCAGCTGGTCTGATATAGAACAACTGTGGACTCTTTCATTCAGTTCAGTCAGGTGGTGTGTGACACGCTGTGTGTACATGTCAGGATATAACTATACATTACTGTAAAAAGTTTTTCCTAATGGCAATTTTCCAGATCTTTGGGGCATTGTGACATCTTTTCCATACAGAGTGACTTGTGGTTGCAGCTTAAACAACAATGAAACGGCTGATCATCTAAAATATAAAACAATGTTCACGCTTTTCTCTCTTCTAGGTAAGACAACCAACCGTGTGTGTCTGTTTGTGTGTGTTATCATGTCAGCGGGACAACAAAGACACAACTTCCTACATTAGGTCCTCAGAACTGACAGTAAGAAAACATCTCATATTTCCGATACAACTGCGTCCAGAATGTATACGATGACATAGACCAACTGTGAGGCGGATGAACTGTAAACTGATTGAGCCAAACATTAAAAATCTCTGCTGCTTGTTAAAGTGAATCCATATCACAGCTTATATGTTTACGTTGTTTCACTCACAAGTTTGTTTAATAAGTTGTATGTATTGATTCATAAGTAAGGCAGATATGATGACAGACTTACACTAATACATTATCCCCAGGCTCAGAAATGTTATCTTCACAGCCCAGTATTCCTATTTAAATGTAAATTGTCTGTGGCTGAGGTGAGGATTTGTTACAGAAATGTCACTGTATAATCAGGAATCAGAAAGAAGCTTTTACCTTCAGGCAGAAAAAGTTCAGGTCTTTTCTCTCTTCCAGTGTCTCTCTCTGTCTTTCTCACTTTCCCTATGCATACTCACTGACTGTTTCTAGTAAAGGTAGTAAAGGAAGTAAGGAAGTGATCGGGACAGCCTATAGCTCGTCACAGACACATAACACATAACCAATTTCCCAGAGTGCATCAGCTAAGCAATTTATTGTCTGAGCTGAGAAAGAAAGACAGAAAACACTTGTTCCTTTCTCTTTCTGTGAGAGTTAAAGCATTCACTGATCCTTTTCATTTCAGCTTAATGCAAACATGTAGCAGGAAGGGAGCAGCTTTGAGAAGTTAGGAAGGACCAACAGGAAGAAAGACAACACAGAAAACACCACGATTGATCCGTCTGTCTGTAAATGAAGAAATACTTTCAATCAAGGAAACATGAAGTTTGTGAAGGATATACAGTGTTTCATATCTGCAGATCTCCAAACAACTTGTGTACACTCTTATTCCTCTTTCAAAATCCCTACACCTACAGATGTAAGAGTGGACACTTCTTGGCATCTGTTCTTCCACTTTCTTTCAACTGACAATCATCTAACAATCATCGGCAAAGCCATGAACACAAGATGTCCTGAAGGTAAACAGTGAACACTGTATATATTCAGCTGATACAAACAGACACATGTACACTATAATATTGTAGCAACATGTGTAAATACCCGTCAGACAGACTAATGTGTTCGATGGTTCTGAATCAGGTTCATGTCCAGGACTCTGATCCACAACTAACATCACTGCTCGTAGCTGTTTTCTCCTCCAGATGTGCCTCCAGATGTTGTTGAGCTGACAGATGCTTCTTTGATTCACAGCAGAACACCATGAATACATTTGATGCTGTTCAAAACCTAATGACCATACCTAAAAGTAGAAGTTTAAAAAGGTGTTGATGTGCAGAGCTGCACCAAAACAGGAACGTTATGCAGTTTTCTTCATGCACATATGTATTTTATACTTCCTTGTTGTACTTCAAACAAACGATTAATCTCTTCAGAGGTCTCTCTGGGGAAAGTTGAGATTTGGTCTACAATTGATTCCCTGAAATACTTAAAATGACATCTAACATCTGGTAACAATATTTCTCATTCATTCTCTCTTCCTCATTCTCTGCCACAGTTTAACTAGTTCTGTAGTTTACAGGACTGTAGTTGGAATAATGCAAAGCTTCACTTACTTCCGTTAAGTGTGGCATCACTTTTCTGTTTCTAGAAAAGATTGTTTCTGACACTTCTTTACTCCAGGTTTCTTTTTTCACATAGTAATGCAAAAACAAAGTACAGAGTTCCCTAGAAATGCTCTGACACCACTGCTTCAGTCAAAGTGAGTTCAATGACTCTCATGCATACAACCCCACTGCATGTGGAGTAGATGTTCCTTTAGAAACAAAGCTCTGTGCAAGTTTATAGGAAGAAAAGTCTTACGTCTAACACCTGCAGACATTTTGACTTGTCAAAGCAGGAAAAGCACATGACATTAAAGATGGCTGCATTCCATGTAGGTGAGCCAGTAAGCTCTGGTATTGTCTTATTTGATACTTATGGCATGGAGCCATTTATTGTGTTATTATTTACACTGGAGCATTTCCTGCTTTGAAAAGTCAAAATATCTGTAGTGAAAAGGGTCTATGTCTTGCTTTCCCACCCTTCTCCTCCCCAGCAACACCAGTGTCTACACCACCAGTGTCTACACCACCAGTGTCTACACCACCAGTGTCCACACCCTGTCCATGCTGGAGGATCTCTGGATCTCTGCTCTTTGTCTTTGTGTAAACTCGTCTGTGAGTGGGGCTCCAGCTACCAGACTATTGGACCTAACAACAAGCAGTCATCTGACCGGATCTGCATTATGGTGACAATATCTGCATGAGGGGATAGTCTTCTTATTTATGGGACTCATTATTCATGTTAATTAACACGTGATCTAAAACTGCCTCTGCTAAATATGAAGAATTGTGTTTCGCACATTTAAAAGTTCTTCAATTTGTTACTGAGGATAAGAGGAAACAGGATATGGATAATTAAAACAAAGTTCCTTCTTTGCATATCATTACAATTAATCTTTGCAATGTAATTTTATCAAAACATTTGCATGTTGTCATGACAACTACAATGATATATTCAAGGTAGGGTTAAGCGAGAGAGAGCGAGAGAGAGAAAGAGAAAAAAGCGAGAGAGAGAGAGAGAGAGAGAGAGACAGAGCGATAGGAAAAAGTGAGAGACAAAAAGCAAGAGAGACAGAGTGAGAGAGACAGAGCGATAGAAAAGCGAGAGAGACAAAAGCAGAGAGACCAGAGCGAGAGAGAGAGACAAGAGTGAGAGAGAGACTAAAAGTGAGAGAGACAAAAAGCAAGAGACAGAGCAGACAGAGAGAGAGAGAGAGACAGAGACAGAGAGAGAGACAAAAAGCGAGAGAGACAAAAAGCGAGAGAGACAAAAAGCGAGAGAGACAGAGAGAGACAGAGAGAGAGAGAGAGAGAGCAAGAGAGAGAGAGAGAGAAAGAGAGAGAGAGAGAGAGTCAAGAGTGAGAGAGGAGAGAAGCGAGAGAGTGAGAGAGAGAAAAGCAAGAGAGAGGAGAAGAGCGAGAGAAGCGCGTGAGAAAAGCGAGAGAGAGAGGCATAAAAGGGTGATAGAACAGAGAGCGAGCCAGGAGATTCAGAGAGAGAGAGAGAGAGAGAGAGCACAACAGCGCGACAGACAGAGTGAGTGAGACAATAAGAGAGAGAGAGAGAGAGCAACAGAAAGAGGGAAAGCGACAGAAAGAGCGAGCGAGAGAGAGATTTCTCTATTGCTCTTCTTTTCTCAGACATCAAGAGGCTCAGTGACGGAGCAGCAGAATCAATGGGCAGGACTTGTTTTCTCTCTGTAAATGCCAGGTCCATATCAGTGAGGCTGGAGGTAAGGCCGATTGAGCACAGCACAGCATGTGTTGAATGAACCGACTGTGGAGGCTTTCACAAGGAGGCTGACTGGAGGAAGCAGATTAACTAAAGAGGTTGTTCATGATTTCATGGGCTTCAGCTAGAACCTGATCATTTACATGTTCCATGACCTCAGGCATACAACAAGTGTGTATTGGTGTCAGCTTATTTCCATTGGAGGATTTAAGGCTTTATCTCACTTCCTGTGTAGATCCTATGTCCTTCTCTCAGGTCCATTCATCCTCAAATTTCAAAGAAACAGAAGTGATCTCTTGATTTCTATGGCTGGATATTTCTAACCTCCTTCCTGCTGCTTGTTTGTACTCACATCACTCTTTTGTTTTCTTTAACACGGCCTCCAAAACGTTGGCTTCCTCTAGATAGAAAAACGCCAAGCCATAGAGCTCTTGCAGCTATTCAATCATTGCAGCTTAAATTGTTAAAATGAAAACTGGTCCTAAATTTAAAAAATATCAAATACATGACCTTCACTCGCTCTCGCTCTCAGGAAGCTGATCCCGCTAACTTAACATCAGAAGACACATGTATACAGTCACTTCCTACAAACACAGAGGCATGTGGCTTGTTGAAAAGTTGACTATTAATGTGCATATTGATAATATATTGAAAAAGCTTTGTCTGCATTATAAATGTATTCCTTATGTATATGTATTAGACTACGGTGATTCCTCCTTACTTTAAAGAAATGGATTCTGCATTTCACCCTGCAACACATTTTGTATCAAACACATTCACCATTGCATGATATATGAATCTTTTGGATGGTTCTGTTTGTATCAAAGGAAAAATCTCCATCCTTTTATCCTCTCCTACCAGCAACTGCAGCACTGGATCTACTAATCGAATTATTTTATGTCCCCAGGGTCCGCTCAGAGTTTTCTAAAACGGCTTTCTCTTTCTAGGCACCCTGGTCATGGAATGATTGGCACAATGCATTACCTTAGAAGTACTCCCTTATTTGAATACTTTTAAAGGTCTTTTACAAACTGCCCTAAAGGAAACGTGTTGCTGTTTAACATAATCCTTGACTCAGGTGGAATGTGTTATGATATCGCTGGTATGGCCTGTATGTCTCTTCTTTTAGTATGTTTCTTGTGTTGCTTTTATGTATTGTATGTCTTCAAACATTCTAACACATTGTTTTTATGCAAAACAGCTGATGCTGCTGTCTTGACCAGGACTCCCCAAAATAAGGGATATTGTATCGCAATGGGACCTTCCTGGCAAAAGAAGGGTAAAAGTGTGTGTGTGTGTGTGTGTGTGTGTGTGTGTGTGTGTGTCTCAACGTATGTGTGAGTGTTTCTGCTGTGAAGGAATTCATTGATGGTGCAAAGTGGACAAAAATATACTCTGGCAAGAAATCCAATAATTTCAGAGATGAACAATTATAATTTCAGTCCTGTTGAATTCTTCAGAGTTGTAGAGAGTAGATCAATGATGGGTGTCTGTCGAAGCAGATTCACAAATAAACCATTGATTACCATCTAACCTGCCACTTCATTGGGGAGGCTTAACACAAAGCAGTGGTGCATTATGGTGTCCAGAATAACACGTCATTGTTGAACATTCAGAAACGTTGAGAACTGCAAACATCATGTTTGTGAAGTTAAAGTGTCTTTGTGTTTTACACTCAGTTTCTGTTTTAATTTCAACATTGACTGCACAAGTGCATCACTGTTGTGTGTGCAGCGTGGAGCAGAGTTGTTTTCATCCTGCATGTCTTCACACCTGTCAGATCACATTAGATCACTGAGCAACACTGTAGCCCTGCAGGTGGTGAGCTGATGACCGTTCATAATGGAGAAAATGAATATTAAACTAGTCCATAATAGAAATTAGATTGGCTTTTACATCCATTAATGGCTCCTTCAGACTCTGTGGTGCCCTCAGGTGTATTTGCAGTTTGGACTTACATGGTTTAACTTGAATATAGCAGATCTGAACTGTATCTTAAGTTGTTTTCACATTAATACATTGATGCACGTGCTCTGGTTCTGCATATTGCTGATTCATATACAGAAGAAGTCCTGTTTACTGTCCACAGGCCAGTGTAAAGCTGAATGAGCAGCTCAGCTTCATCTATTTAGAGGAAAGTAACTGTTGTTGTGCTTGTTGCAACCTGACCACACTTCTGAAGAGTCCTGAATGAGAAAGAAAAGCGATTAGAACAATGTGTTTGTTTGTAATTCATTAAGGCTGTCCACAGCAGAGTTACTGTATGCAACATGTGTGTGGGACATGTGTCTGCAGATATGCAATGTGTCGTCTGAAGCCATGATTCAACAGATTTCATGAGGTCTCTGCTTACTGATCCGTCTGTATCTATGAATTAGGAGTGTTTATGCTGCTCACTATTGAGGGGCATATCCAGTCTTTACAGAGTCTCAGAGTGTGTTGGTGTTACAGTGAGTTACACTATATAACATACACACGTACTGTTCAGGTGTGTCATGGGTATTGTGCAACACTGTACATACATTACAGAGTCTCACTTCTCAGACTGAGAAAACAAACTTTATTTGTCATCATATATATTTAATGATTCCACTGAACCCCTTGTGTTGTTTCTGCCTCTGTGTTGTTGTTGTTGGCACATTATAATAAAAACACTATCCTCTCCTCTGTTTCTCAAATACCAATAAGGTGTGAAACAAGAGGGGAATGTTAATAAACTTTCCCGCGCAGTCTACCTGTGCCATAAGGTCTCATGTGTTGACGATCGTAAACACAGGATGTTATGGAAAATATCTCAGCAACACAAGTCTTGTTACATTTAATTTACTATAATTACGGTTTCAGTGATACACTCCTAGTGTCCTCTTGCCCACTAGAGAAAACATTAATCCCTGCCTCAGCATACACACGGAACAGGTGTCTCCTCACATAACCAGCTTCTCTGCTAATGAGCTGCTGCTCCAAGTGGCTGCCACACTGGAGAGGTAAGTTACAGCTGACTGGTTAATGTCAAGTCGAGTGTTGCAACTACACAATCAGAATGACATGTGGAAGAGGAAGTTGTTTACAGGTGGCCTCAGTGAGAAAATTACAATATTAATATGTTGTTTTTTTCACTGTCATCACTGTATATCTCAAGATACAAACAAGAAGATAAATATTAGGATTTTTATTTTAACACACACACACACACACACACACACACACACACACACACACACACACACACACCAGAGAAATGTGTTTATGTTTCATCATTCTGCCTGAGACGGGCTGGATCCTCAGTTTGACACTTCCTGCTTTAATATTGACACATTTGGTAGAAACAGCTCACCCTGAAACGTTCCTTGTCTCAGCCTTCACTTGTCTCTTCTTACACATCGATCATTGATCTTCCATCTTTTACATATCAGTTCCAGAGATGTACTCTTGTGTGCCTCGTCTCCCACCACAAAATGACAGATTTGATTTAGTTGGACAATCTTTTTTTTGTTGTTAGCTATTGCTCAGTATTGTTCAGTCCAATGTGTTTAGTTTTTTCATCCTGCATGTTTCAGGCTGAGATCTTAGAATTAGAATCTGAATTAGAATCTGCTTTATTGGCTTTAATGAGAACATGTAGGGATTCTGGAATTCTGTTTGTTCATTGCTCATAATGTTCTCACACCAACATAGAGAAGGACCACCAAGCTGAACACTATTTCCTCTATTAATTAGTTTATGTATTTATCACAGTGTGAATGTAATTGTTGTTCTCTGTGTTTCAGCAAAGGGCAGTATAATTAAGAGCTATGGGGTAGAGATGAGGGTGTGTTCAGGAATATAAAACGGATGCATTTAGAAAGGCGGTTGATGTGCATGAGGCTCCTTTATGTTGCACTGCTGCTCCCAAGCTGACTGAAGCTTGTAGTCTGGCATGTCACTGTTCATCAGGGCAGCATGGATGCCCTTTTCCAGAGGACTCATCCAATTAATTAGGACAAATTAACACTTTGTAGTTTTAATGAGTGATGTGTTTACTTCTTGAGTTCACAGTGAGAGACACAGAGACAGGGACACAGCAGGGGGAGACTGATTGTCAGTGAGCTCTGTTTTCATTGGATCCTTAATCTCATCACATCTCCCTTAATGAGTCGCACAGTCCCAACGCACTAATGACATGTGTGGAGGCTGTGTTGGAGTGTTTAGATGTGGTGGACTATTATAAATAAAATGAGACCCTCTCAGACATTTCCACTTTGATGAATATAATAATGTATCTGCACCAGTTGTCTCAGCTAATAATATGCCAGCACAGTTATTTAGAGTTTGTGTTCTGTCACACCAATGTGGCTATTTTAAACTGTGTTTCATTTATAGTGTTTCACTTACATTTCTGACACACACATGCCTTCATGCAGTAAAGTGGTGGATATTTGAGCAGAGATGTCAAAGAAGATACAGATACTCCATGTTGTTCTTACTAGTGTTTCATTGCAGATGTGCTGTTATTCCTTCATAGCCAGCTGGAACAAGGCTGGTCTTTTTCAAATAACATCAACTTCTATTTAGCTGCAATGTGTTTCTCCAGGGTCTTACTCTGTTACAATAGCCTACACTTAATAAGAGTCCATGTCACTTTGTAACCTGATGCTTGGTCCACAATTCTGATCCCAGTTCTTGTAAGCCAGTATTTGAACAATGGAGGTAAGTGGACGTGAATGTATTCTCGTGGCCTACACTTAGTCGATCTTTTATTTCCTTTGCACTGCTTTTGGCACTGAAAGATAAAATGGGCTGTGTAGAGATGTGTAAACTCACGAGGAGTTTGTGCTGGTGTTTTACTGTACGGGACAGCTGTTGTAGAATACTTATGTTTCACATATCAGCCTCATTCTTATGTAAATACAGATCATGAGTTAATGCTGATCAGTGTCAAACCATGAAACACATATCAGACTGAAGAGATTCACCATCATGATGTGTCCTCACACACCCACTCCGCTTGCTTGTTTCATTACAGAGGTTACTAAATGTGTCTGATGACACCAGCTGATTGAGAGTAATCAGTCAATAATCAGTCATCTCATCAACATGCTTAAAATGCAGCTCATCCAATTGCATGCTATGCTAAGACTCTATTACCACATTAACGTGTTGGATGTGTGTTGAATAACATGTGGGTGGTGCAGAGAGCAAGCAGGGATCCAGCTGAGACACGGAGGAATCTCTTTTAATATCTAATAGCAGCTCACACACAGAACAGAACCTCCTGAGTGTTTTGCTTTTGCTCATCTGACTGGTCGGAGATGTTGAGGTAGAGCCAAGAGACTACATCTCCCAGCTTACCTAGGGAGAACTTCAGGGTAACTTGGGAGGAGCTGGAAGAGGTCCAGTATCTGGATGAGTGTGTAGAAAACATTTGGATAGATCCTGGACACTTAGATCAGATTCAGACCATTGTGAACATCCCATTCTCTTTCCTCAGTAGCCAGGAGCTGTTTCCTGTGCAGTGTACCCAGACAGCCCTGATATAGTCGACTGCACGGAGAATAACCAGGAGGTCTCAGTGGATTTGTGCTTCACTGTTCTTTAATTACTCAAAAGGTCTGAACACCTTTCCTTCGGTAAATACAGTCACCCACAAGCCGCACAGCAACATCACTGTCAATAGCTAATTATTTCCCTGGCAATGGATTTCAAACAGTTCTCCTTCAGTATATACAACTCGCACACTGCCCTATACACACTCATTTTTCATGTTTACTTTTACCCTTTGTCACAAACCACAGTGAATGCAGCAGAATGTCTGTGACAAATGAGACGTGTGTTTCAGGAGGGCTGGAGGAAGTAATAAAGCCCTCTGCACCACAGTCACTGCTCACTTACTGTAACTGTTGGCCTGAGAAGAACTGCAGGCAGACATGTGCCGCCTTTGTGACACTGGGGTCACCAGCCGCTTCTTTTTACCTGCCAGCGACGAGCCTGACCTTGAGGGTGTGACATGCAGGAGGTTGATGACCCCAGCCCACTGTGCAGGCATCCTAACCAACCGTTAGTAAACCTTTACCTTCTAGGGTGGAGTTACTCTAACTAAAATCATTTAATATTTTTGAGTTTATCTCGAGGCGTTTTGCTATCCATCTATCCATCCATCCATCCATCCATCCATCCATCCATCGTCTACCGCTTATCCGGGGTCGGCTCTACTCCGAGTCTCTCACGGATGGCTGAACTTCTCACCCTATCTCTAAGGGAGACCCACCCGCCTGAGAAAACCCATTTTGTCCGCTTGTACCCGCAATCTCGTTCTTTCGGTCATGACCCAACCTTCATGACCATAGTTGAGGGTAGGAATGAAGATCGACCGGTAGATCGAGAGCTTTGCCTTCTGGCTCAGCTCTCTTTTCATCACAACGGTGCGGTAAAGCGACTGCAGTACCGCCCCCGCTGCTCCGATTCTGTGTCTGTGTGCTGTACAACTTACGAGTAATCATGATCTCTAAGCAGAAAACATACTGCATCTCAGCCTGTGCAAGGTAACGTAAGGTTTTCTAAACCTTTGCACAGAAACATTTGCAACAGCGACCCATGGCAGAAGGCCTTTCCAGAAACAACCGGGTTTTCAATGGCAACACAAGAGGAAACGCCACAACATTGTTCAGTATTCATACTTGTGAATAAATGTTTTGTAATTTGAATAATGAATACTGCTGGACTTTTAAAATACATGTTCTGCTGTTGATACTTTCAGAGGGCTTTAAGTGTCAATCAGCGTATTTCACACACTGGTGAACTGAAAGTGACGCATCCTACTGAGAATTTACTAAGTTATCCATCATTACTACTCGATTATCTTACCTTTACTTTCCATGATGCAGCCTCTCGGAAAACTAATGTAGAAACACTAGATAAGAGGACGCAGAGAAGTGCAGAGGGACAAAACAAGGAAAGATAAAGTGAAAGTGATAGAGGGGAAACTTCCGTCTCCTGTCTGCGTTTGTATGAACCACAGGGATCGATCAGCAGCTCAGTTGGACGTAATCGGGAAATAACTTTCAGTGCAAACACAGCATCAGGTCTGCTGGAAACAGAAGTGACCAGCTTGTCAGTAAAGAGGAGTTACAGCCTCTCTGTTCCAGTTTGAAGCCTGACACAAACTGTAGCTGTCAATATAATAGATGTTGTAGGACAAGCTTGATACAGGTGGGATTTATTGCAAGGCTTCCTGTTTTTGAGTTTGAACAGGTGTAGTAACTCACTCTTATGTACTACATTAAGGATATGTGCCCATCAATCTACATTTCAAAATAATATGTTTCCATGGCTTCATCTGAGGTGTGTTACTGTCATGGCTGACAACACTGGTTTTGTCTATGGCTCTGTTAAGTTTGCTGATTTCAGATCAGGCAAGAACACGGTGTATAGAGGCAGTATGCAGCAGTGAAGTGAGTGTTAACAAGCCCCATCTGTCATCAGTCATCATGGTTCTTATCTGCTTCTCAGTGAAAGATCTGCTGCTGTGTGCCACATATTGACATGTGAGTTTACATTGTATGACTGAGTCACTGCTCTAACAGCTGACTGTGAGGTCCACATGGAGCTCCATGCTGTGGAGGCTGGTGTGTTTGAAGAATCGCTGGTGTCATGTTAACAATGATTCAACCAAGACAATCTGTTCCCCTCATGTTTAACAGCAGAGGAGTCCCCCCCGACTCGTATCTGATGGACTTCTTAAGTATCTTTTTGATAGTTTTTTACATTTTTGCTGCTCAGTCGCGCTGTCTCAAGGAATAGCTTTTTACTACAATATTGCACACTGGCCTTCACATCTCATGTAGTGGTAAGGATTGTTCTGTAAGCTGTATAATAACTCCCCCCACCAGTGAAGGGATTCACATAGAGATATTTTCTGATGACACAGAGACTGTGAGCTACATTATGTAGATGATGCAGTTCAGATAATTAACTCTGTCTTTAAATGATGTGTGAATAACTGAGTTCATATTTAATGTACAGCTTTAACTATGGGGATGTTGTTAGATTTGGATTATATTGTCAGTTATGGTTTGGAAAAACAATGAGTGTAGCTCAGTAACACAGATTACACACGTTTCACATTGGACTGACTGTGTGGACGTGTGGATAATTCAGACAGGAAGTAAAGGGTCTAGAAAATACAAAAACAAAATCAACCGCATGTTATGCTGATAAGTGTCTTTTTTAAACATACTATTCAAAACACTTCTTAATACACAACACAGTCAAATAGAACATCTTCACTATGGCTTTAAAAATGACCATATTTCACTCTGACAGTCAACATTATGTTATATATTATATTATTTTAATACTTATCATTATTACCAGAGAGGAAATGTTGTATTTGTTCTGTTTTAAAGCTGCTGTCAATGATACCTTCAGATATGAATATGAGCAGTGCTTTGTATAAATGGATTGATTTATGTCTTTCATTAGTAAAACCCTCAGCAGTGCGTAAATACTGCAGTGAGTGGATCGTCCATCTTGGATATCAGAGACATGAATCCATGTTGCCTCTTCAAAGGTCATTTTCACACATTTTTGGCTGAAACATTTTACTGAATGCAAGAAAAATAATACAAAACGTGAAAGTATCTTTCAACCTGCCAGTTTATATATGCTGTTTTATAGTCACTTGTACTTGTGTGTTTCAGTTGGCAGTACGTTTCAGTTTTTTCTCAGATCAAGTTTTATATTGTAACAACACACTTCAGTTGTCTTTTCCCAGCAACATTCATACTGGAAGAGTCTTCAACAACCCATGATGGTCGTCTCTTGCATCCAGCATTTGCATGTTTTACCTTGACTGAGTTCAGCTCAAGTCTCTCTTGATTTGTTACTTCCTTCTGCTACTTATTTCTCTGTAGTCACACAGGTACAGTAGCTCACTGTTCCACATACTCTGTCATCCTCTAACAAGGCCGGCTGAGAGGCTTTATTGAACTCAGCGGAGGAAATCCAAATAAAATATTCTCCCTGCAGGAATAATCTGCATTAGTTTGTTTCCAAATTCCAGTCATCCATCACTCTGCCCTGTACTTGTGATTGAGTCTTATTGTGTGCTTTTACACCCAACTAAGTTTATCTGGAGGTGGCTTAATGGAGCTGCAATGAGCTTTGGGAGGAGGAGACATAATCCATCAGTCTGTTTTACATGTTGAGTGAATTACGTGGTGAGAGGTTGAAATAATAGACTGAAATACACCCAAATCATTCCACCACAGATCATGTTTTAATGACTTTATGTAATGGAACAGAGCTAAATATTGTCCATATGATGCATCTTATTCCAGCTCCGCATAATCTTTGCTTGATTTTGGACTTCCAGGCTCCCCCGTTCATTTGTGTCCACTGTGTAATGCAGACAGAAGGACATCTGTTAGTTACCAAGCTGGATTCAAGCCTTTGACTCTGTGGAATGTTTCTGGCTGTTGCATATTTCATAGGCCAGACTCTGGCTGACTGGAAGTCAGCACACACATACAGTACAACCCTGAAGGAAAGAAAAGTAGCATCAGTGATACACGTGTCCTTGTCCTTCTCCCCTGAGTTCAGCTTTACACAAGTGAAGTGCTGTAAAGGTTGAACTCCTCTGAGTATATGAAGTCTTTTAGCTGTCAGGGTGAAGAAAATACTTCAAGTGTGATTTAATTGTATTCCATCACATGCACTTCCAGAAGGAACAATTCCTCCATCATACAGATTGCAATGCTCTGTACCAGAACCTCCTGTATCATGTTGTTTAGCATGAGGTTGAACAGTCATTTCACAGCCTGCAGTTGTAAATCACGCGTTGAGTGCATGTATCTGAACGTGTAATAAAGTTTTCCAGCTGAAGCAATATATTGTGCATGTGTGAAACAGAGCACAATGAACATAAATAATGTATCAAAAAACACACAAAAACTACTTTACTTTATATGCACACCAAAACATGTTTCAAAACTTTTCAAAAATATTCCATGATTCTGCTGTTTAAATATGCAGAGCACATTTCTAGAAGTGCCACTGGCTCTATGGGATTTACTTTTATGAATTCCCTAAATACCAGAGAGAAGTGTTATCTGTATTTTACAAATCTACAACCCCTCTCTGGATATGAACTAATCTCCACTTGACACAAACTGGCATTGTGTTCATTGCTGTGCTGCATCTGTGCCTCCCCCTGTGAGTTCAGCTGGATATCAGAACACAGGAGAGTTTGAGTTTGATATTTAACTGTAGACATCAATACTCGGAGGTGAAACAGAAGCTTCATGTGTTGAGTTACATTTTACATTTCTAAGAATAAAGCATCTATCAGAGGTAGCGAGGACTTTCTGTGTCTTTGTCTTGCTAATGAAAGTCTCTGTTGTTGGTAGGAAGAGGAGGTGATGAATGTGTGTGTGCTTTAGGAGAGGAATTGTGTGTGTCCTCATTCAGTTTGTTTCCAGGTGGATCTCAGTCAACTCTCTAACTGAAGCCTGAAGATTAAGAGCTTTGTTTCAGTCTGTGTGTTGCTATGACAGTTTGTGTGGAGGTGTCTAACACGCGGAGGTGGACAAAACCCAGTCGGGTGCAGTAAAGGAGGGATCAGCTTTATTACAGCAGATGCTGATCCTTTAAAATATGTCCGGTACGGCCCTGATCAGTTATTCTTTGTCTGCGTATTCAGTATAATCCAGTGTTTTGCTTTGCAGCCTTTTCTGATTACCACCGTCATCGGACAGGAGTATTCCCCAAGTGCAAGTGCTCGTCCCTTGCAGGAGTAATACCTCGTGCTGACGTGTTTAAAAACTGTAGAACTCTAATCCCTGTTCTGCACTCTTCAACTGCTGTGATTGCTTTTAGGAAAATGTGCTGCTGACATTTGTTGTTGAGGTGTTAAATGGTGCAAAGAATCCAAAGAGTTTAGTGGAATGATAGAGGTGTCACTTGTCTTACAGAAGCAACATGACAGCCAGGAGTAGAGGCAAAGCCAATCAACCACAGTACGTTCACACCATAGAAATACAATAAGAGTAGAACAGACATTCTCATTAAAACATAACAGCATTGTTAGAGCTGCAGACATTTTAATGTGAACCGTTGCTATTGCAAAGTACTGTAACTGTTAGCGAAATAACTCATTCTATTTCCATGGTTAATGCACATTGCTAAATGTAATCTTGAACAATTCAACTGACCACAGCAAACAGTAGAATGATGGTTCTACTCTCATCTATGTCTATGGTTCACACTCACACAGTTCTGAGAAGAGTTCTAATCAACCAGTAATTAAAATCACCTGTGTGAGTTCACATGGACGTCCAGGGCCTTTTTAATATTACTTTACACAAAACATAACACACACACGCTTCATTTTTCAATACAGCTCATAGAAGTATTTGAGTTTATAATAATAATCATACTCATTGGATTAAACTGTTGGAATTTATGTTACAAAGTAAACCAGGGAAGTTTATAATGAACTGCTGCTGAATAACAAGCTGTCAATCAAACCAGCGTGAACTGTGGCAGTCATCATTGTCAATCCACTTCTGCCAGCTGCGCGCACACACACGCACACGCACACACACGCACACACACGCACACGCACACACACGCACACGCACACACACACTGTCTGTGTCGGTAACCGTGAGAACCATGAAATCTAATTGCGTTGCACTGATCTCAGATGTGATGTAGTGTGAAGGAGGCTGCTGCTGGTCTCACACATGTCAACTAAGCAGACATAAATTGGATCAGTGTTTTATTTTACACAGAGAGGGTCAAAGATCATTTATGCAGACCATTCTTCACATCATTAGAGTGAGAGAAAATGTAACGATCTCTCTGGAGATACAATGAGTGATATACAGACAGTCCTGTAAGGAACAGTCAAAGTCTGTCTTCACCTGTTTATGTACACTGAAGCATTTAAAATCAGAAAACACATCCTCTTTATAACTTATGTCAAACATACAGTGAATTATACAAATTATGGTATTTTTTAACAGATGCACAGTAAAAAAGGACCAAACCAGGCGGGTTGTAAACCTAATGCCACTGTTTATAATATATATATATAATTTATAAAACGGACATGTCAGATCAAGCAATCTGATTGGTTCTTAGCCGTGATATAATGAGTGTATATCAAGGGTAGAATTGTAGTTACTTTTCACAACAAGTCAGTATCCCTCCGCATCTGAGAAAAAACTACAACCGTTACAGCTGTTAAATTATGTCCGTTAAGAAACAAACTTAAAAAGCTTTACTATGTAAATAAGAACAGAGTTCCATTTGTTCGGTTGCTTTTTATTATAAATAATATCAGCGTGAAATGACAATAATCAAACACGTACTATACAGGCTGAAACGCAGACTGTTTACAGTTCAATATGGTTCCAGTTCCGGTCGCGCATGCACCAATACAAGGGACCGTCCATTGTCCATAGTCCATAGTACAATGTTCTCTACTATGGAGGAGTGGATTGATCAGTGCCTATCTCCAGAGAAAAAAGCCCCTAAAAGACGACATGCAGAGCTACGTGAAGAGCAGGTTGTGTGCGTGTGTGTGTGTGTGTGTGTGTGTGTGTGTGTGTGTGTGTGTGTGTGCGTATTTAGGTAAGTGTACATTTTCATCCACTTAGAGACTTCTTTGTTAGACACATTAGTTAGCAGGTTGTTGCCACCTCTGTATGTGATTTACACCACTCGTTATTAGATCAGTTAGTAAAGGCTTTTGTTTGTATTTTGTTTGCAAGGACAGTAGTAGCCAGGCCTTGTTTTGTTATATTAATTTATTTTGTTTGGCTCAACCATTTGGTCCCTTCCTCACCCCTACTTTTGAGAGTTCATTGGAACCAGTTTATTTGTGCAATAAACAATTATACACGTTCACTTCTACTCTGACTCGCTCAATCATTGGTTGTTGTGTTATTGTCCCCCTCTTCCCCTAGCTACACCTTGGGGACGTAACAATATATATGTAAGGACTTTTCTTTATCTTTTTTAGAAATGCATACACATGGTTTGAAACTTCTGACTCTTCAGACAGAAAGCATCTAAACAACTCCACAGCCATCATTCACTCCGATGTGTGACACACACCACGGCTACATAGTAACACAGCACACAGAGTATACTGACTGCATGGAGACAGAATATGACGAGTCTGTGCTGTATCACAGGGTGACTACCCTGCGTCCACCCTGTGACTACTCTGTGTCTACCCTGTGTCCACCCTGTGACTACCCTGTGTCCACCCTGTGACTACCCTGTGTCCACCCTGTGACTACTCTGTGACTACCCTGTGTCCACCCTGTGACTACCCTGTGTCCACCCTGTGACTACCCTGCCTGCGTCCACCCTGTGACTACCCTGTGTCCACCCTGTGACTACCCTGTGTCTACCCTGTGACTACCCTGTGTCCACCCTACTGACTGCATGGAGACAGAATATGACAGGAAGAGTCTGTGCTGTATCACATCCTGAAACTCACAGAGAGCAGGGCTGATGTATCATACAACACAGATACTTTAGACCAGTGGTTCTCAACCTTTTTTGGGCCAGAGCCCCCCTATCCATTATCCAGGTCCCTTACCGTCCCTTATATAATAGTTATTTAATATTATATTATTAAACAAATGTTTTGTTTTTACCTTCAATAGCCTTAATGCACCATGTACCAAGGGCGCAAACAAAGACATTTTATTAAAGAGTGTTAAACAAATGCAACAGTAAGAAGTTTGAGATTCAAACTTTAATCTGTGCCATAGACTGCAGCCAATCAGGGTCAGACATTCAAACTGTAACTGGTGTTAAACACAGCAGCCTCAGAAATGTGAAACAATTCGCACTCATAAGTGATCCAACTATAAACGAGCACAAAGGAACAAGTCTGAGGCGCTGCCCCCCCCCCCCCCCCAACAGAACCCTGTGTTTTATTTTTTATAAATATATAGCGCCAAATGTGCTCTTTTATTAAATAAACCAAACGCTTATGTTATTTATCTAATTTATGTGCACGTTTCCGTGTTTACTGCATTGCTTTACGCATTCACATTCTATCTGTTTCGTGAACAAACGAGAGCGGAGAGGAGAGAACTACAAAGTGCTGTAATGCAGCTCGAGAGCCTTTTTCATGGCCGCAAGCACGTCCACACCAACTCTGGCCTTTTACTTCCACAAAGAAATAATCGTTCTCTTTGTTACACTTGCCATGCTGCGATCACTGATGTCAATGACAGTTTAATATTGAAGTTTTTTTGACATGACGTTCCGCTCGTGTTGTGTTCAAGGACCCTGACCTTGGCCAGGAAAAACAGTTAGTCGCCGGTTATATTCTATATCTGACTAGATTTGGATTTCTTTTTTTGGAGTAGATTTTTTGCATTTGTTTATGAATTACCTCGCTGGCCGTACACACAAACGCCCCCCTAAAACAAATGAACGCCCCCCTTTCTAAAATATTGCCCCCTGACGTCCTCTGAACGCCCCCTGGGGGGGCGCTGCCGCCCCCGTTGAGAACCTCTGCTGTAGACTGACGGGAGCAGAGGATGTGTGAAGCAGTGTCTCTCTGCTGTTATCTGTTCTTGTTTAAAGATGAAAAGTTATATAGCTCTCGGGTTCTGAAGGTGGATTTTACAGCAAATATACGTCTAAAAAGGAATTATCTGATAATCCACAATCACACAAGAAGCCCATTAATATTTCATTTTTCCTGTCACAATTATTTATCCAGGAGTTCTTCCTTGAGATCCTTCCTCGCTTGTGAATGTAAATATTTCCTGGTGAATATTATTTAGGTAGTTAGTGGCTTACCTCTATGATACAATAAGGGTTAAAAGGAAACCTCAGAGCACACAAGGACTGAACTACAGTGAAACTTCTCATTCAGTGAAGACAAGTTCATTTATGTTTTTCACATCCTGAAGAGATAGAAGCTCAACATCTTCTTACTGAACCTATCTGACATCAGCACTGTCACTTCTTAGTGTCACACACACACACACACTCGGAAAATGCTTTTTCTCCTTGTGATTAGCAACATGATCCTCTGATCTTCTGCTCATTGTTGAGATTGTATAGAGATATTAACATTACAATGATGGTCAACATAATGTGCCTCTCAGTGATAAGTGCTGGAACAACTCGTCCATCTAAACAGCAGAGATGCACCTGGCCTTTACAATAGGTTAAACAGATGGCATTAGGAGGAGTCACATATGGCAGCATTACCTCTGAGAGACCAGATGGGGTCGGGTAGGAAAACAATAAAAATACCATTTAAATGTATCCAGTGTAAGTGGAAACAAACACGTGAAAAAAATGTGCAGCCCTGCAAAAGGTGTGAAGCAAACAAAAGATGGCAAAGCAGAAGAAGAATGTGTAGCACGATGCTTATGTGTTCAGACTGCTGAGAGTCTCCTCTCCACTTAGGAAATACCAAAACCTGAATCACAACTTCCTTCATGTTTCATACAACTACCACAATGTCACAGAGCCTCCATCCTGCACACAGACACTGACTCACGATGGATTTGCTCTGCTGCACAAAGTTCACACACTCGATGGATGAAATACTGTGTGGATACAACAAACAACGTTTCATTATTCACAAGACATTAACATAATGTCTAACATGTTGGATAATTCAGTCCATCTCAGCCAAATTGTTTTTGAAATTGATGTTGGAAATCCGTATTTGTTGTCCTTGTTACATGAGGATAAAGGAAAACAATCAGGCCACAGCATGGGAGGATCCAGTTCATATATCTTACTGACAGAAATGGAGGTTTACAACAATCACCAGTGGAACTCAGTGTCTGTTGTCATCAATGCTAGTATATATCTGAAGTGTCAGACGTTCAGCTGTCTCTGTTAATCAGCATTGAGCTCTAACCACCAGCACACATTACATGATCAATAACACAAGTCTGGGAGTCAGTGTGTGGAACTACAATTATTCAGCTCTGTGTTTGAATAAAGAGTAAAAAGCCCACTTATTATGGTGACAGCCATGTGATTATTCCACCAGGTGTGTAAATGAAACCCTCAAATTACCTGGACAATTCTATTTAAATGAAGACAAGTACGGTCTGTTGTCAAAATGTAAGATATGTGAAGTTGTCTGGATGTCTTGTTCTCCCTGGTGGAACTTAAGTGGAATTATTCAGTTAAAGCAGCTCAAAATACATATAATCCATCAGAGCCCTGGAGAAGAGATGAAGCTGACCGAGTTTAAATAAATCACACGAGGTTAAAGACATGTTTTCTCTCTGCACGTCTAGCTTCATCTAATCATTCTTATCTTTTCTTCTCTTTTGTTTGTTTCTTTATTGCCGTTTTTCACATTTCCTTTTGTCTGTGTTTACTTTTCTTTCCATGTCCAATCTCTCCACCGCTCTCCTCTGATCATATCTTTAATCAGGTCCTAAAACATCATTTCCACAACACTGTTTAATCAGGGAGACCACTTTGTCTCCAGATGCCAAAGTGTTTTGATCAAATTCACTTCAACACCTTCCTCATCTTTTATGTATGTTCTCTTCCATTCATTTAATTCTTATTATATGACTGGTGATGGAAAAAGAGTTTATATGACTAACACTTCTGATTGTGATTATTATTTGGATCGAGAGACATTACTCTTGACTGAAAGATGATGAACGGAGCATCACCATGACAGTGAGTCTGTATTTTTCCATACAGTTGTTATGTGACTAAAAGCAAATAATTAATTTACATATTAGCTGCACTTTTGTTGAATTATTATTTAATTTCTTCCTGCTACATATTTGGGCTGCTGACCTTGATGCACAAGTATTGCAGCATGCACCCTGACCTTTAAGGTCACTCTCAATAAGCCCCAGCTCACTACCAGAACATCACCAGAGCAATGCTGTTACTGCTGCACAGACACTCAGCCAGGCCTGTTAGGATCTGACTCTGGAACAAAGCAGCAGTCTTTCATTGCTGCCTGCCGGATGTCCTATTGGCTGTAGCTCACAGCTGTTTAGTGGCAGAGTAACTGAATCACTTATGTTAACAAGTGGAGTTTATCAGGCAGCACGCAGTGGGCTGGATACACAACCCGTTTTTCAAGTTTTCCAACATTTAATTCAATATTTAATGTGACTTTTTTGTCAGTGATCAACAGAAAAAGACTCAAAGTGAAAATAGAGTATATGTTTATAAAGTGATCTGAATAGTTTATTTGAAGTTTTTCAATCTGGATTTAGAGTTCATCATAGCACAGAGACGGCACTGGTGAAAGTTACCAATAACCTTCTATTGGCATCAGACAAATGACTTGTCTCTGTTCTTGTCTTGTTAAACTTCAGTGCTGCTTTCGACACTGTTGATCATGACATTCTACTACAGAGACTGGAACATTGTGTTTGCATAAAAGGAACCACACTAAGCTGGTTCAAGTCCTATTTATCTGAGCGATCTCAATTTGTATGTGTTAACGATAAATCCTCCATGACAGCCAAAGTCAGTCTTGGAGTTCCGCAGGGTTCTGTACTTGGACCGATTCAATTCACCTTATATATGCTTCCTTTGGGCAATATTATAAGGAACCACTCTATAAACTTTCATTGTTATGCGGATGAAACCCAATTATATCTATCAATTAAACCAGACGAAACCAATCAATTGGCTAAACTTCAAGCATGCCTTAAGGACATAAAAACTTGGATGTCTAGCAACTTTTTGATGTTAAACACAGACAAAACTGAAGTTATTATACTTGGCCCTAAACACCCACGAAACGTATTTTCTAATGACATAGAAGCTCTGGATGGCATTAATTTGGCCTCCAGCACCACTGTAAGGAATCTTGGCGTCATCTTTGAATAGGATCTGTCTTTTAACTCCCACATAAAACAAATCTCAAGGACTGCCTACTTTCATCTACGTAACATTGCAAAAATAAGGCACATCCTGTCTCAAAATGATGCAGAAAAACTAGTCAATGCATTTGTTACTTCAAGGCTGGATTACTGCAACTCATTGTTATCAGGTTGTCCCAAAAAGTCGCTTAAGACTCTTCAGTTGATCCAAAATGCAGCGGCACGTGTATTGACAAGAACTAGGAAACGGCTCTGCACTAAAGTAAAAAACAGAATAGAATTCAAAATCCTTCTCCTGACTTACAAATCAATTAATGGTCAGGCTCCAGCATATCTTAAAGATCTCATAGTATCTTATAAACCAGCTAGAGCATTGCGCTCCCAGACTGCAGGGTTACTTGTAGTTCCTAGAGTCTCTAAGAGTACGATGGGAGCCAGAGCCTTCAGCTATCAAGCTCCTCTCCAGTGGAACCAGCTTCCAGTTTGTGTTCGGGAGGCAGACACCCTCTCCACATTTAACAGCAGGCTAAAGACTTTCCTTTTTGATAAAGCTTATAGTTAGGGCTGGCTCAGGTTTGCCCTGGATCAGCCCCTAGTTATGCTGCTATAGGCTTAGACTGCCGGGAGACACCTCCCTGCTCTCTTCCTTCTCTTCCTCTCTCCTCCCCCCCCTCTCTTCTTCTCCCTCTCTATCTGTATGCATTTATGTAAATGTATGTTACTAACTCATCATCCCCGGAGTTTCTGTGTCTCTCATGTGGCAGGTTGCCACTGATAAAATGTACGTCAGGATCAGGAATCGTGGCTGCGCCTGCTGCCCTGGTTCTGCTGGACACCGGGAAGCCTTTTTGACATTTTCCTGGATTCATCCATACTTTCACTTTTTCAACACATAATTTTCTGTCAAATGTTGTATTTGTACTATGTTGTTTATCCTGTACACACAACATCTATTGCACATCTGTCCTTCCTGGGAGAGGGATCCCTCCTCAGTTGCTCTCCCTGAGGTTTCTTCCATTTTTCCCCCTTTAATTATGGGGTTTCTTTTAGGAAGTTTTTCCTTGTGCGATGCGAGGGTCTAAGGACAGAGGGTGTCGTATCCTGTACAGTCTGTAAAGCACACTGAGACAAATGTATAACTTGTGATATTGGGCTATACAAATACATTTGATTTGATTTGATTTTAATTAATTACAAATATAAAATACAAGATCCTTGTTTCTAGAAGTATTCAGACCATTCAATAAGAAACACTGATCAGGCAGTAAATGTTTCGCAGATTGAAAACATGACGCGCTCCGACCAGACTGAGCAATCTCTCCAGTTTTCTGCGTCTTTTTATTGTAATGTTGCTAAGCAACCACCGAATGCAGCGATCCAAGTAGTCCCTCAAAACCTGACATGAACAAACATGGAAAGGGCCTTCACTTGAATAAGTGGATTCATTGTGTCTTTTCAGACCAGAGGTTTCATTATCATGTCTTTGTCTTGTTATGAGCAGATGATGACAGCAGGAAGGAAACATATTGCCTACAAATGTCTTTATGTCAGAAGAAACATTTGTCCTTGAGCTGGTGGCAAAAAGAGTCTTTTCACTGTCAGAGTGACAAACTAAGTGTACCTCTTCGATGTTCACTGAGAGAAGCAAGTTACAGTTCTTAGCTTCCTCCAGCCTTGTGTGATGTTGAGGAAAAGCAAACCAAGGCCACACGGTCAGAGCTGCTGATGTGATTATTACCAAGACTTACAACATCCCGAAATAAATAGTACAGTCCTGTGTAGAAAATCATTTCCATGGACAGATGTGTCGGCGTTGTGACACCAACCTGCTCCAACACAGTCTGATCCACTCCAGTGATTTCTCCAGCAGATATATGTAACCTATTCCAGCTGAGAGGTGACAGCTGGTCGACCTGGTGAACTGTGACAGAGACCAGAAATGACCTTTACATTTTTCTAACACAATAGCTCCATTCTGTAGGAAAAAAGAGGTCAGATCAAGACTTATATCTGTTCAAATGATTTATTATATATTAATAACATCCATTTTCCAAAACCTCTTTCCATGTGGTAGTGGCTTCCACTGACAAAACACTAACCCTCTGAGGATTTAAACAGGTTTAGGTAAAGCTGACAAATTAATCATGACTCATCGTCTCAGATTAATAGTACATTTACAGATAAACAGAGTTGATGTGTGGAGGATTGGGAAGGATCTGTAATATTAGTAGTACTTGTAAATTGTCTTACAATTAATATATTGTATTTATTTAACACAACATAAACCCAATCCAAAGAATGGGTTTCATTTACCAGGTACCACACTTCCAGATTAATTTAGAATGATGTAAATGATAGCCAATAGTTATATATCAAACAAGGTATGTTTCCCTTTATCCCACCAATTGGGACCAACCACACGACACATTACAGTCTACAGTCTGTGCAGATCACAATATGTGACCCGACTCTCTTCCTCGTCCTCTTCACAGTTAAAAAGCCACAGAGCAGATACCAGAAGATGTATTGGTTCTCCTGTCTTACACCCTGCAGCAGCAGTCTCACTGCATTCGTCACATCTGATGACACTTCACTCGTCCACAGAAATCTAGAAATCAATGTAGCTCAGTGCTGATATTGATAACCGTCTCTATACCTTAAAGGGCTGACATTTAAGAGTGATACGCTTCAGTTTCAGAATCTGACTGTGAGATGTTAAAAGATGAACATGTGATGTGTGGATGGATTTCATTTGACATGTCTCCAAAGAAAAAGAGAAAATGTCAAAGGTTGAATGAGTTGCAGAAGTGAAAAAAGAAAACTTAATCCCACATGACAGAGCCTGGATATGGATAAATATTATTAATTCTAACTGTCCAGTATGAATTCAGGAAACGCAGATACATTTAATACATGAGCTGTCCTAGGGTTGTGCTACATTTATATTACAGGTTGGAAAGTATCTAATCAAATATGTTAATCACTTGTTTATTCATGTACATAAAACATTTTGTATCCTAATTATCTTTTTTTAAATTAAAACATATTTAAGTTTTGTTTATTGCATTACATCCCAATAACACTTTGTGTCCAAGACTATTTGTGGCAGTGAAAAGTGATCTGTGAAACTATCAAAACTATGACGTCACCCTGCATGAACTAGCATCTCTATTCTTAATGTTAGGAAAGGTGTTGATCATGACCGAAAGAACGAGATCGCGGGTACAAGCGGCCAAAATGGGTTTTCTCAGGCGGGTGGCTGGCATCTCCCTTAGAGACATGGTGAGAAGCTCAGCCATCCGTGAGAGACTCGGAGTAGAGCCGCTGCTCCTTTGCGTTGAAAGGAGCCAGTTGAGGTGGTTCGGGCATCTAGTAACCCCCTGGGTGCCTCCCTAGGGAGGTGTCCAGGCACGTCCAGCTGGGAGGAGACCCCAGAGAAGACCCAGGACTCGGTGGCCTGGGAACGCCTCGGGATTCCCCCAGTCGGAGCTGGTGGATGTGGACCGGAAAAGGGATGTGTGAGGTTCCTTACTGGAGCTGCTGCCCCCGCAACCCGACCCCGGATAAGTGGTAAACGATGGATGGATGGAAAGGTGTTGATGTTTTGGAGAAACATGAAAAAAATAATTGCACTAACTTATAGTATTTACATGTAACTACCGACCCCAGTGTGTAGGACAATAAAGAAGCAGATGATGGATGGGGAAACATTTTGTTCCTCAAACCCAGCAGTATTCACAATTCATTTTCACTCAGGTTAATGAAACCATTTACTGGGTAGGGAGCAGCATTAAGTAAGCACTCAGAGAGAAACACTGCCACAGGAAAGTCCAGCATCAAAATGAAACGTCTTCTGTGGGAAACATGACTCATTCTGTAGCTTCGATTGCAGAGGCGGAGCAACAGCTTTGTAAAATGTGTTTGTACAAAAGTTTCTGTTACACAGCAGCATCAAGGAAACCCTGCTGCTGTACAAAACATGTAGTACTCAACTTGATTATTGCAGTTAAGAGTGTTAGGGACAGACAGGCTTCTGTGCTGAAAGGTGTGTTGTAGCCAACCAGGTGCATTAACCAGAGGATCTCTCAAGTTCTCCTTGGGGGTCTCTGGTCAGAAAATCGATGATGTCAGGTACTTTAGGAAATGATGTAGTGAGAGAATTCTTTCTTTGGTAAAATGGACTCAAGAAAATCAATTCTGAATTTGAGCCTCTGAAGTGCAGAGATACATCTCTGTCCAGTAGAATTACTCCCGCCTTCTTCTCTTTGTCCTTTAGGATGCTGAGTTCTTAAAACACTATTGCTCTAAAAATGCTCGACTCCAACAGAGCTCTCTAAAGAAGACAGTAATTTTATTCTTATTAAAACAGTTCAATTTAAATTCAGTGTCCTACAGAGAGGCTGACATTATGAACAATATATAAATATAAAAGCTTGAGCCATGTATGCTTTGTTTGTTTTTCTTGGTGTGAAATGCCATTATGGATAAAAAAATAAATAAAATATATTTGATTCAAATGAATATTCATTGAGATACATTTGCATTTGGTGATATTAAAGTGGAGGTGGTGACACCTGGAGGAGGAGATTTTTCTAATCTCTCTGCCACACTTCATTTATTCTCTAATTAACATTTAATCCAAAGGCTAAAAGGAGCTCAAACTAAATGAAGCATTCAGTGAGGCTCATTTAAAGTCGTCTCCAGGAAGACACAAGAGCATGACATTAACATCCTCACATGTTGAATACTGACCTCAAGCCATCATTCTCAAACACATTCTGATTGCACATATAATGGCTTCAGACAGTTGTATGTGTTCACCCTGGCTGTCTGTAAGTGTGATTTGGCATAAACGATGCAGGACTTTCTGGAGTTCTCACCATCTCAACATGCTGTAGTGATGAAACATTACCGTTCAAAAGTATTGTAAGATTGTTTGCTGTAATATGGAAATGTAAAAATCACTAAATTCTTGCCACGACCAGAGATAAATAATACAAATGTCCTGTATGCTCCTCATCATATTTAACCATCACACATTAAAAAAGATTCACAGAAATAATCCAACTCCATTATCTAAACATGGGAGATTTATGTTTCCTCTCAGCCCTACAACATGTTGTTCCCTACAGAAGAGTGTGTGTGTGTGTGTGTGTGTGTGTGTGTGTGTGTGTGTGTGTGTGTGTGTGTGTGTGTGTGTGTGTGTGTGTGTGTGTGTGTGTGACTCTCAGTGAGCTGTCACTCTGCAGGGACTTCAGGCCAGCTCTCCTCTCTGCTCTGATGTTTCCTGACACTTGGGACAGGACCAGCTGCTCCTACTTTACATTATCTACAAGCACCTTCCCACCACCCAGCCGACAGCAGGGGTACATGTTTATGTCTGTGTGCATTTATATGTGTGTGTGTCCTCACATCTGCATTCACGCAGGGAGCATGTGAAGTGACTTCAACATGCGAGTCAGGAACCAGTGATAAGTAGCACGGCTTCTACTACACTCATGAAGTTCTGCCACTGTGTGTTTGAGGATTCAATCAGCGTGGCTGTAGAACGATGATCATAAAGAAGGGTCTGTTCCACTGAAGAGCCTGACGTAAAGACTAAGGGGAAGATGGTTTGGACCATATCATGGACTAATTGCTCCATCAATTGCAGCACGCAGCAGCAGAGACAACTGTGAAGAAGCTGGAGTCCATTTAGAGCGGAACAAAATCATTTTGGCTCAAACACAAGTTTTCAATATGTAACAGTGTCTGTGTGTCCGTGCAGAAGTTGTGCATTACTCTTTATGTCACTGGAGACTACCAAATGTCTTCTCCATTGAAGTTTTGAAAAAAGTTGGATGAACTAAGACAAAACCTCAGTGAGTGCAGCATTTCATTTATATGCTGTGCTGTTGTGCACAACATGCTGTTCCTGTGTCATAACATAAACTAGGACTGACCACTCATTCAGCCATGACAATGATCTACAGTATACATTATAGCCAAATGTGTCAACAACATAGAGATCTGTGTGTCAAGTGTGAAGACTCCAGAGCCTCTGTAATCCACACTACATGGAGGGAAAACTAATGAGACAGAGATGCTCACAGAGACACACATACAAAAAGGAGCACGAACACACTGAATGGAATATGAACATCATCAGCACAGTGATGAACTCCATCATAGGAGGAGATTTGTTTTAGAGCTGAACACATTAAAGAGCATCCTCGCTGCCTCACTGGGAAGGAGAGGAGACTGATGGTTTTCATACACTGTCACAGTTTCCTCAATGAGAAAGTAATAATGTATGAACTTATCCAGTGAACTAAAACAAGCTAATTAGTACATTTGTGAAAGAAGACTGATGATGAGGAGAGAGGACCGAGGAGTCGAGGAGGGACCCATGGTGTGACCCAAGTCTTTTATTAAGCACTCCCCTCTCTGGCAGTTAGGAATGTGATTGGCCTGAAGCCACATGACCATAAGCCCAACCCATCTGTATGTGTCTCATTGGCTGATATGTGAGTGGATGTATATGATTGGTGGTCTTCTATATTTTGAATTGTATACCTACCCAATGTCAATGTTATCTGTAATCAGTTTGTTTGATGACACTGATGAAGTCCACTTGCTGAAACGTGTTGGTCTGACAATAAAGTTGTTCAGCATAATATAAGTTTGGCGGAGTATTACCAAATGAGTGTGTGGAGACATGAATGAAGGACAACATGAGGCAAGAACTTTTACTAGCTGCACTGGAAAACATATTCAGACAAGCTACACAAAGGTGAGATTTATGCTTTACTGGAAATATTTTCAAAATAAGACAAACTTCTACAAGGAAAATTGTTTGGCACATATATCGTGGGGAAACTGTATTTTAGGCAAAACAGGACAAACAAAGTTTAAACTTCTAGCAGCAGTTTTGTGTTGCAAGTGCATGGCTTTTACATGGCAGACTCTTTAATATGTTACAGCAGGAAGGTCACAGCTGTAATTAATGACGCTAACGACGGCAGCTTTGATTGATGTTCACCAGTTTCAGGGCTCTGTTAATGTGTATGCTAGCTCACTAGCAATGTTTAACGACACACTACAATGGAATAGATCCATCGTTATTGTTAATGATGACACCAGAGAGAGCTGCTGGGTTTAAGTGGAGTGTGCTTTACAAGCTGTCTCTGTCTAAGAGGTCCAGAGTTACAGTAGAGGGGATTTTGTTTGGGCCTTGGGTCTTAAAAGGGTCTCAAATGTAAATCTGTAAATTGCTGCTATATTGCAACAGTACCTGTGGATTACAATCCAGATTTATCCGTTCTCTTTGTGTCTTATCTGTTTCCATCAGTTCTCATTAACCTCCTGTGTCATCCCCTCACATTTACACTGTAAAGTTTGGCAGAAATATCACAGAAAAAAAGCTTTCAAGTTATGAATGGTGATGTCATTTGCATTTATTCTAATTACTGAAATGTGGCTCTCATTGTCTGGGTACAAATACAATTTCAGTACATTACTGACAGTGTTTCTGGTGTATCAACATTTATTTTCCATCTGCAGTTTTCAATTAATGAGCGTTGACATCAGTAGCTGTTTCTGTTTCTGAACCTGCTGTTGTTCCAGACAATGAACACTGAGACAACAGTCATAACAAAATCCCACTGTTCTGCTTTAACTGGCTATCCATCATCTTCTCTCCTCATCTTCCTTGTTTATGAAGTGACACTGCAGCACTATAGAAAAGATGTGTCCCATAGCTCACAAATGCAATGATGCTAGCACATGACAGTGATGAACACACAGTGATGAACCCACATGAATTGAGAATACATCATAAGTCAAACTTATGTGTTTTCTTGTCGTCGTAGCTCCATGTCCTTATTTCATTAAAGTAAGAACAGTTTCTCTTTGAGAGAGAAAATCAAACAGGGAACAACTGCCCTTTGTCTTTTTCAGGGAAGTAAACAATGTCAGTGCACTGTCTCTGTCCATTGTGCTGACTAAGAGCCTGGATCAACCATCTATCTATAACTTAAGTTCAGTTCAACACATCTTTAGTCAACACTAAACACAGTGTTTCCTATCTGTGCAGTCCACAGTCAACTCTTTGAACTCCTTTACAAGCCAGGCTCCCTGCTATTCTTGATAACAATCTACCAACCAGCCATCTTCTCTCTCAACAGAAAGAAAGACACGGACGAGGATAATGAGGCCTTGACTCAGTTTCTGATGGACTAAATCAGTAGTTCTCCCTCTGTCAGTCCCTGCATAGATGTGTCCATTTCACATCACGGCTGCTGTCATAGTGTACTTTTGTTCCGTTCATCACTGTCTGCAGGATGATTAATCTCTTGGTCCACAGTCTTCATACTGTTATATAACATAAGTACTATGTGTGGACTGAACTGTGCAGTAAAATATTATTATTATTCTAATATTAAGACCAAGGTTTACAAGAAGAGAAACTATAAGCATGAAGAGTAACAGATGAGATGAGTACATGTATCGTCACAGCTGTGATTAATAACGTTAACGAGGTTCAGCAGTTCCCGGCTCTGTCAGTGTGTATGTTAGCTTCAACCCTCGTTAGTGTTATTGATGACACCTGTGCTTCTCCTGCTGTGACAAGTAAAAAGGTCTCTTTTAGAAGGAGTCTGCTGTACAAGCTGTCACTGCCGGAGACACAGGAGTGTTACAGCAGAAGGTATTTCAGGGTGCTTAATAGTGTTTTAAGAACCACATGTCCTTTCATTTGGAGCCTGAGATGTGTTCTTCACTGCGGTGTTTCAGCAACACTTGAGCTACTTTGTGGCAGACAAGCAGATCTGTAAATTGTGTTTTGGATTAAGTTCTGTTTGTGTGTCTGCAAAAAGTAAGTTTCTTTGTCTCACTATTGATTTCCACTTGTGTTGTTGGCCTGCTGTGGTGTCCCCACACTGTTAACACTGTACATTTCAGCAGAGATAAAAAGCTGTTTGAGATCTGTCAGTTCAGATTTTAATGGTGATGTTTGGAGAAGTTTCTTGTTTAGTGACACTGGAAGGTAGAAGTGTATGACATGATAATGCTCCCCTGACATTAGCAGTATATTTTAATTTAATTTGTCTGGGTTTGAATGGAATTTCAATCAATTTCTGACAGTGTTGCTGATTTAACATTGATAATTTCCCAAGTGCATCTTTAAATAATGAGCCTTCAGATCAGTGGCGGTTTTCTCAACCTGTTGTTGTTCCAGACGATGAACACTGGGACACGGATCACAACATAATCCAACTATTCTGCTTTAACTAGCTGTCAATCATCTTCTGTCCTCCTCTCCCTCATTTATGAAGTGACACTGCAGCTGTTGGTTTTCTCACAGCAGAGAAACCTCAGGCTGTAATGGAAAGGCAAACTCTACAGCCACATGTCCATCTGGTTCCTAGTCTGAGATGAATTTGTGTGAAAACATTTGGTGTTGAACCCAAATGTATGTAAACAAAGAACATCAGTCCACCTTCAGAGCATTATTTTCGGCTACAGATGAATTGCTGTTTGAATTGCTCTTTCATACAGCCACGGAGTGAATGGGTCCAATACACTTTTTTTTTTTTCTTTATGTGTGATCGAGTAGAACATTGCAAATTGGCATTTATTTCTGTACTCTTCCCCTTTTAAAATGCTCGCCAGAGCTTTTAGCAATGATGGTCGTTAGTTATTAACTTTGCAGAGGTTTGAAACTTTGAAACTTTGAGCTGCAGCAACTGCCGTCAAAGGTTTCATAGATTCATGAGGGACCCACATATGTTGAAGCAGCATGTCATTATGGCTATAAAGTGAATATACATTTATCCTGGACTTTGTTTTTCTCTCAATCTGTCTCTTGCATAAAGCATGTTGTTTTAATGAGGTAAACACTGTTGTTGTGCACTGTCTCTGTCCAGGGTGCTGACTGAGAGCCTGGATCAACATCTATCACCGTGTTTCAGTTCAGTAGCTTTGTTTCAGTTAAACAGATGACACAACATAATGAGGCCCTGGCACATTTGCAGACGACTAAATCCTTTACTACTCTAATAAATGCGCCTTTAGATTGCTTTTAGCTTTGAAAGGCACTTTATAAATACAATTTATTATTTTTAAACGTATTTGGAGTTTTTGTATTTAAGGAAAACTGTCACTTTGATGACGCTCAGGACGCTTCTTAGCAACATTTGGGTAATGTTTGTGTGATTCAAAAAGTGTATGCCAGTTGTGTAACTGAACATATAAAAGGTCAGCAGTTGGTCTGATAGGTCTTGATTAAGGTAGATCAGGATTCCTCCTGTAGTGGGCAGCTGGTCTGATATAGAACAACTGTGGACTCTTTCATTCAGTTCAGTCAGGTGGTGTGTGACACGCTGTGTGTACATGTCAGGATATAACTATACATTACTGTAAAAAGTTTTTCCTAATGGCAATTTTCCAGATCTTTGGGGCATTGTGATGATCTTTTCCATACAGAGTGACTTGTGGTTGCAGCTTAAAACAACAATGAAACAGCTGATCATCTAAAATATAAAACAATGTTCACGCTTTTCTCTCTTCTAGTTAAGACAACCAACCGTGTGTGTCTGTTTGTGTGTGTTATCATGTCAGCGGGACAACAAAGACACAACTTCCTACATTAGGTCCTCAGAACTGACAGTAAGAAAACATCTCATATTTCCGATACAGACCACATCGTTGTGCAGTAAAACATGTGTGTAGCATGAATTCAGTGTCCTTTGAGAAGCTATGAGTTTGATCGGAGTCTCTGTTCTGTCGTATCTCTTACATCATTCATATGTCAGAGCAGATGTTCCTTGTAGTCTAGTTGTTCCCTTTAGTCTGAGATGTCTTTCATGTTGGTTGGTTTCCTGCTGTGTGTTTGTGTCTGCAGTCTCTAGTCCAGCTCCCTGCCTGTTTCTGCTGCACAGTTCTGACACTCGGCAGTGGAACAGGCTCACTGTGGCCGTTTGGTTTCACTGTAGAGATGGATGGTCATTTGGACACATGCTGACTGTGTTAGTGGCTGTGAGACAGCAGTCTGTTCCTGAATGTACTGTTGGACTGAGAGGCAGCTAATGCATTTAGACATTAGACTGAGGTGCTACATGTCTGTGAGTGTTCCTTACAGACTACATGACATTTATAATATAAGTAATCCTCACTCTCTGCAGTACAATATGTGTCAGAGGGAATCCATCCTTTCCTTTTTACTGTTTTATGTTTCCAGTGAACAGGTAGATGAAGGGATTATTATTCAGTCCACAGCCACACATTGCTCCAGCAGCGTTGCATTGAGTGAAGCTTCTGTGTTTAAAATCGGTCAGGTTCCACTTCACACAAAACAATGTGCATGCTGGGAGCTTCTGCTGTGTGTTTACAAAAGACAACAATTCCAAACTCATTCATAGAGATTCAATTCATACTGAAGGATCAACATCTCAGTGAAGAAAGCATTGTTAGATGTTGCAAATGTAATTTAAAGGTAATGTTGTTGAATAGATTGTATGTGGGTAAAGTTGGTGTGATGACATCATAAATAATTTAAATGGAAAGAAATGATTTGGAGAAAGTCAAATAGAGGGATCGACCAATATGTGGTGCGCGTGTTCCTGCTTTTTCTAATGTGTCATGCAGAAACACTGTACTACTACATCTTTGCTTCTGGTGCTAGCCACAGTAGCGCTTCATTTAGTTATATACTTTCACATTCAATAATGGTTTGCTCGATTTTATAATTCAGTCAGTGGTTTGTGTTGTATGTTAGGACCTATAGGACACTGAATGGCAAAAGCGTCAACGGTAAAGGATATACAGTACATCAGCCAAATGACTCTTTTAGTCACATCTGTCCTTCTTCTGTGGTAGAAATTGGTAGATTGAATTAAAATTGTAGGCAAGAGTATAGCGACAATTTCAAATGCATACCAAATTGCATCCTAACAAAACCAAGCTCTAATAACCTTACATATGATAAGTAAATTGTACAGGATCTAAAGGATTTATTTTGCGCTAAGCCCAGTGACGGGTGATAAGACTGTGCACACGCATCAGTAAAGGATGTCGTTTAAAAGTGACGCTCGAGTGAACGAGGATATCCCGTTTCCCAACTGAGGATTCCTCTGTCGTCGCATCTCATCCTCACATCTCTCGCTCGCGTCTTACAAGGGGGGAGCTAAGACAGAGGAAGAGATGCACGTGAGGGAAACGAGGAGGTGAATTAAAGTTTGGAGCATAAACAGGAGAAGTGACTGTAAGGAGCAGAAAGTGTGCTTATTTAGTTTAGCATTCTTTGAAAACACTTTATTAAAAACATAAAAATAACCATGTCCTATATTTAAATACATTTCTTCAAAATATATAAGTAAAGAATATGATAAAAATATTTCAATACAAACAGATTTATTATCTAGAAATAAATATTTAAAAACTTAAGTGAGAAGACCTCATTCAGAATAACCGTTTGAAAGTTAAAGATCCACAATGTGTTCCTCTCACTGACAAAGTTACCTTTAACACCTCTCTGGCTGCACCGAATCACTTCTCTGCTCATTAAAATGGCTCTGAAATGTGATGTGGTGTCACTGTCTCTGAGCAGAGGTCAGAGAGACCTTGTACAGACTGTGATGAGCAGGGTTGCACAAGTATTGCATGTCTATGTAAAATGAATAAAGAGCAGTGTGTGTGAAGATTAAAGTCAAGCTCTGCAGTGAAACACTGTCAAATCAGGTCTGCCATGCAGGACAAGATGAGAGAAGTGAACAAAGAAGAAAATACAACTTTGAGAGACTGAATGACTTTGTGCTGAAGAGCAGGAAGAGATAACGTGGGAGGAGGACACAGAGAGAAAGGTGAGAGGGAATTTATAAAATCTACTGGTGACTTTACAGTCATGGAGGACAAAAAGACAGTTTAGGACTTATTATGAATACTGAGCAAGGCAAAGACGGTGCAGAGGAGAATACAGAGTTCAACTATAACAACCCACTGGCAGCTCAGCATGAACAACCAAGTTATCTTTAAATCCCAGAAAGAGACAAAACTCTATCTCTGTAAGAGACATCTCTCTTCTTCATCATAGCAGATTATTATTACAGAAACAAAGATGACATGTAGGGACATTATATGTGATACTAAACAAATGGGAACGACATGTGTTTGTCTTTAGCTACAACATCCTGAAGTTTGTGATGGCAGGAAGCAGGAAGCAGTGGGCATTACTGTATTTATGTCCTAAGTGGTTTCACTTGACGAGTACTTCAGGCTGGACATATGTTCCCAGTCTGCACTGATCACAACACAAACTAAATCCATCCTCATAACAAGGCGCTCTATTTAAATGACCTGTTACACTTGTTCCTCCTACACTGGCTTCTGCTACACTCTGCCTCCACCTCACCAGCCTCCGCCTGCTAGTTTTACCCTGTTGAGTCTGTGGTGGCTTTTAAAGCATTAACACAGGCTCAGCTCCGTGTACACCCACACAGGGATTTGTAATGTTGTCTGAGCTACAGTATATATTCAGCATGTTGGATCATCAGAGAAAAGAACAACTGTACCACTAAGTGTTGCAATAAATGGTTCATTGTGTAAAACAGTGTTTCTAAGTGGTACAGTACTCTTTTATATTTAAAACAATTACTCTAATTAACAATCTCAATGCAGGCTTCAAGCGTTTAGTGATAATGATGTCTGAAACAGGCATGCTAAATAAATAGTTCCTGACTAATACTGCTGGCCTAATGAAGGCCCATCTTCCATCCATGTATTCATTCCCATGGGTCATTTAGTAATGGCAATATCCAAATATGAAATATTATATTCTGCTTCATTTCCCCAAAGTCCCTTTTTTGTTCATCCAAACTTTAAAAAAACAAGTATTTCACATATTTTCTCTTTAAATAATGATGCATAGATCTATTGTAAATATACTTTGTATAGTAACCAGCTGTGTGAAGTCTACGGTAGGTGGACACTAAGACTCCTCTCCTCCATGACTTGCATTTGGCACAGCCTCTGAAAACACAATGAACATACTGTACAGTACTATCTGTGAATGTATGAATACACACATTGTATAGACAGGAACCTTTGAACACTGTTAGTTTGTTAAAGTCTTTAACATGTGACCACAGAGAGGTTAAGAGACGTGTCTCTGTATTCAAACATTTCATGTCATTACAAACTCGCTGATTGAAGCTTGTTCCACTTAAATGTGTGTCCTCCAAAAAGTTATCTTTGGAGGTTTTAGTGAATGTGAGAGGGCTTATTATAGACTGAAAGGATTGCAAAGACACTTCATTAATTTCAACCAGCAGGCAGCAGACAGTCATCAGAAGGCCTCTTCACCTCGCTGTGACAAAGAGATGCAGCCCAGTCCAGCCTCCACACAAGAACACATTACTGGAACACTGCTGGGACTCAAGTGGTTTCAGACAGCAACAAGATGAACTTGAACAAATTAAGCTTTCAAATTGCAACATGAATATTTCAAAGCTCAAATCACTGTTTAACATCAGTGCATAAACAGTGTGGAGGGAATATGCTAATATGTTTCATTTAGTAAAATATACTCACAGCTGAAAGGATAAATACATATGGACAGAGCCACACACACACACATCTCTCTCTCTCTCTGTCTCTGTCTGTCTCTCTCTCTCTCTCTCTCTCTCTGTCTCTGTGTCTGTCTCTCTCTCTCTCTCTCTCTCTCATTTATATATGAACAGAGGAAGAGACAAATAAAGTGAGAGCTGGGCCTTGAGACAAAGTTTGATGAATGTCTTGGATAGAATAATAATCTTCTATCCGTCTACATATTATCTCATATCTCTACGTAAATATGCTGTAGTGCATGACACCATACACACTCTCTGTCCTGTCACCATGTGTCTCTCCTCTCTTTGCTTCTACAGTACCTTCCTGGTGATTCAGAGAAAGAGGTGCTGCTGTTTTAATGATAAATCAAAGATTCATATAAAGTTTGAAGTTTTGGCTCAAGTTGAGAAATGTAAAGGTTCACCGTGCAAACATTCACAAGTTCAAAACACTTTGAAAATGAATTCTGCATGAAGGAAAGGAGACACTTCTTATCTCCCCTGTCTTTAGTGAGTAAGATATCATGTTCTTTCACACTTCCACTGATAACTAGAGTGTTGCCTGGTTGTCAAAACTCTACTCAGCTGAGCTTATCTCACACATGCACACCCTCTCACACATTACTACTACCACTCTGCAGAAAAGGAGATCTATTGCCTCTGCCAATATAATAAGAGCTCCATCAGCAGTGTGAGATACAAACAGCCCTGATGGGAGCTTTCAAACGTCCCCTGCCTGCATCCTCTATAATATGAAATTGATATAGAGAATGCTAAATGTGTGATGCAGAGCCAGAGCACTGAGATATAAAACAAAAGAGAACATATATCTGGACTGATTGATGGCTCACAGATGTCAAAGCATGACTTATGGAGCATACAACACACACTACAGTGATTGATCTGGGATCAGAGCAGAACTGGAGCAGCAATACTTTGCTGGGCTTCACTTTAACTTCAACTCACGTTCAACTTACTTCCATAGTCTGATGAGTTTCCAGCTCTTGAACCTCCACCTCACTGGGTCGAGATATGAGGTTAGACTGAGTCATTTGTCCTTTTATGTTGAGTAACGAACAGGTCTACGTCTCTGAGTGGATCGCTGGGTTGTCAGGTTAATATAAGAGATCAAGTCTGTGGAGATTGACATTGGAACAAAATCCTCTTTACTGTTAATACTTTTACTCTCACCATCACGATCAGGTATAAATAAATTCTCCCGCACTCCTACCTCGTGAGCTTTTAATTAATATGTTATTGTAAATATACAATGAAATGAGACTTTAGTCAGAGGATCAACAGAAAAAGCTGCAGATTACAGAAACACAAACCATTAAATCTCCACATTGCTTTTGTTATTCCACTTCTGTGTTTCTCACGCTACAACTGTCCATGAAACAACTATATTAAGGTTTTTATTTGCCTCCATTGTTGAGTCGACTTCTCAGTATCATGTGATTCCCTTAGGGACAGCTCAGTTTACTGGGATTTCCACTGCGTGTCTGTGTTTGTCTCTTAGTGTGCAGTTGTGTGCATACACATGAGTGAATATGTGGAGGGCAGTCAGGCTGATGAGAGGCTTTTAGCACAACAAGTACTGTTGACTCACTGTGTCACTGAGGCAGAACAACATCCACACGCTGCTGATGATCCCATTTATCAGTTTCCCTAAAGGACTGATCTCACAAGAAACACTTTCCATGTCTGAGTGTCACACATCTCTCACTCTCTGTCTCTCTCTCTTCTCTCACTCTCACTGCTGTCTGCTCTGTAAACCTCCTGCAGAGAATTGACTCCTGTACAGTGGGGAGGTTACTCACAGAGGTTACACACCTTGATCCAGCTGATGGGGCGGCATACTCATGTCGTGTGGAGACAATGGAGCATCTCCTCAAAAGCCTTTTGCTGAAAGGCTTGTTAAAAATGCTACACAGTAAATATACTTTCTGGTGAAGGTTTTCCCAGAAAGATGATTTTAATTTCAGACGGGCTTAGCTGGCCAAATGCCAGTAGCCACTGTAAATGTCAGTTTAAGGTGAGAAGTGCTTAATGACCTCTTACCAGCAGCTCCAGTATCAATCTTCTTAACCACCATAAGAACAACAGATCAGTGTGTTCTTCATCCACTCACCTCTCATTTCCTCCCCTGAACTGTTGCAGATGGAGTAAGAGTGTCAGCAGGATGATCAGCCTTGGACACTAAACTGCTTCAGTGGGAGGTTTGAATGAAACTTGACATTATACTAAATGCATGTGGAACAACTCGACTGGAAAATTAAACACATAATCGTAACCATTATAAAATAATGAAGAAAATGGTTTCTGTGAGGATGGTAATAAAAGTGGTTAAATCACTGAGCCCAAGGCTTCAGTGATGAATCTTTTCATAACATTGTTCAGTGTATTTTCCAATATATTAATACGGATGGATCAACAGCTTCAGTAATGCACAGGAAGTGAAGCTGTGCTGCTGGAAATAAATAAAGACAACTGTTGGAGTTCAGCTTTTTGCTCCAATAAGTTTCTCTAAGGTCAAAGGTCATTCTGCAGAACATCGTACAAAACTAAATAATGGAAGTATGCTGACTGGGCCAGCTGTTTTTAAGGTTACCACTGTGGAGGTAGTTACAGTTGAGACGTAAAACATTACAAGTCAGGCTTCTGGGACATTACAGATGTGGTAACTCCATATATTCAGAGCCCTTCAGATCACTTGACATCTTGTCTTGTTGTTCAAGGTAACAGAGACTTCAGAGCAGTCAATCTTTAATAAAGCTCTACGTGTTTTCATTTCACTACATTTCACCGTACAGTCAATGCAGGCTGAAGTCAACAGCTCAGCGGCCTCGAACAGAGCAAAGCTCTCAACATAAGAATGACTTTGTAAATAAAGGGATTACTGCAGCTAAAGCTGAATGCAGCCATGTCTAACGGTGGAAGTAACACAGCTTGAGATCAATGGAGCAAAAGCATCTTGTTATCCAGTGACATCACTGCAAATCCATGAAGGTACAACAGCTCTATGAAGAGGATGTGGCTGGATGAAACACATGATTTATAGGCAACATTCCAGCTGGATGGCTGACACAGAGGCAGCCAACGTTTTATTATTAACTACACACTATAATGAGGAAGTGACAGCACAGAGAGATGAGCTGCAAACAGCTGCCAGGTGGATGCTGATGGTGGTGGGAGGTGAGATGCTTCATCAGCCGAAACTGAGTAAGACTTAAACACACCATTATGAAACTAACACACCAGCTCCATCAGCAGTAACTTTATTCTATTAAAAATGAAACTACATTTATGCATTTCTTTTTAAAATGCAGCTGTAATGGAGAAGCCAACATAACATCTGAGCTTTAACTAGAGGGAAGTGACATCATGAGATTTGTCAAACCAAACCAAACCCAGTCCGGCCCTGCTGATCCTCAAGCATTGTAATCACATTACTCATGCTGTGTAAAGAAAGTGTGATTAAAGGGTTAATTAAAAACAGTTGTATCTGTGTGAGAATGTAATAAACAAAGGTTCAGCCAAACAGCTTTTACAGTGACTGTTGAGGTTTGTCTTACACACTAAATCATTGTAATTAAATGTATTCGTCATGAAGACACTCCCTTGACTGCACAAAGTGAAACAGTGTATTAATATAATGCAAAAACAACAGAGCATGACGAATACAGACGGGAGGTAAAAACATGCTATTTTGTATTCCAGAGACTTCAGCACCGGGATGCAAACTGAACATTCATCAGACTACATTAGGAAGTGGCTGGAGGGAAACCATGGCCAAAAAGGAGAAAACAAGCAGACAACCAAACAAGTAGAAGAAGAAACGATGAGATGATCATACGAAAGACACAAAGGTACAAATAGTTTCCAGTCCGACAAAGAAATAGCATGTTGGACAGGAAGGTGATTAAAGGATTTTCTGTTCTTTTTTCTCTTCCTATACGTTATATATTAAAGTTGGTTTCACAGGATCAGCCATTTCAGTGTTAGCCTAGTACTTTGCATGTTGGTGAACTTCTTCTGGAGAAAGTGAACAAGATTCTTATTTATTCTTTGTTATAAATTAGAGCGCTGCAGCTTCACAGTCTGGTACTAACCACATGAGCTGCTGCTTGATGATGTTCATTGGTCCTTGATGTTTTCAGATACTGTGAGAAACCGTCAGAGGAGAACTGCTCACAAGCCTGACATTAAGTTAGTAAAGAAAAAGTTAAATGAGAGATTTCAGATAAAAATGGACACTAATAAGATTTAATATGTCGTCGGGTACAGATATTGTTTCATTAATTTATTACATTGAAGCTGTCAGATGTGATGCTGCACACTCTTCCTAATGGGGCATGAACCTAATATAGTCAGAGATATTTAAATATATATTTTGATAATTTATGCCTTTGTATGAATTAACACCAGGGTACTGGTCAAAACGTGTGACCAATACAAAGATGTTAAACAGTGTTGAGCTCATACTCATGATAGCGGTCGGGCCAAAGATTAAACATATTGCATCTTCTTCACACCTGGATGGCTCTTTGGATGATTCAAGGGGCACTTGGGCCATAAACATGATCAGACTGATAAACACACAGTATGTAGCCTGCACTTAATGACAAACCTTTCAAATGTCACTTTAAACCCTGGATGGAAATCATCTCACACATGTCACTGCTTAGCCAAGAAAAGTTATCAAAGCTTTGACTGACGTGATGCATAAGAATCACATTGAGAAATATGAAACGTCTGACAGAAAAACACCCGCATTGCACATATGATGGGAAACAAGGTGCAACAATAGACACAAACACTCAAACACAGTGAACAGACTCAGACAGATGCTATGAACCTGCCACTTGTTACTACTGAGTCCAATCTGACTGCCAAGAGTCCAGCGGAGGACATGAGCACCGAGTCCAGCCAGGACTGAGACTACATGAGGCTCAGTTCTCCTCCACTGACCGAGCTCTCTGCTTTCTACACTCATTTAGAAAAGTTAATCATCTGTATCACCAGATGTTTCTTATTCTGGAGAGAGACAAAGTGTGACAGGATGTTACAGCAGCACACACACTGATGAGAGACAAAAACATAATGTAAATGTTATTCATCTCCTCAGCTGGATATTTACCAAAGAGTCTTGTTTGAGGGGTCACAGCAGAGTTCCCCTTAATAAATCACCCTGTGATCACAAACACACACCACTGTAACACTTGACGACAACAAACTGCTGTACAGTAACATAACGTGTTCTCTGATCTACTGACACTGTTGTTGTTGGTGCACAGCTGAAACAAATCCCTCTGTATCCATCCTTGTTGTTCACCACCAACTTGTTGTTCAGTTCACAATCTAATATAAGCTAATTGACAATATTAGAGTCATAACCAAGCATGCAATTGGGTGGTCAGCCTTTTGATTAGAAGACTTATCTGATTACCCACAATCCCCTGGTTTCATCTGGGAAGCAATTATCTGATCACTGATCTGTGACCATCACATAAAGTAGAGTAAGAGGATGTGAACAGAAAGTAGTGATTGTAATGTCTGAACACAGCGACAGAGGACTGAGATAACTCAGAGTTTAAACAGGATGAACTCTTCTCCACAAACACACTACAGGTGGACTCTCACTGGGGTTACACTTCTGTTTTTAACATGTACAAGTATGTGTGAGAGAGTGATACTGTTTGGCACTCTGTGTGTCGCGGTGATGGACAGCATCCATCTGAGATAAGACAGCACCAGTGGATGAAGGAGGCTAATGAAGACTTCTATTCAGTGACACAGTTCAGTTTTCAGACAGTTCTCCCTTCCTCTCTGACAGACAGCCCAACTTCATCATTTCCTCCACAGTGTTCTGTCCTCTTCTATCCACAGTCCTCTCCATTAACCAAGTCTATTATCAGCTTTCTGTTCTAGCTCTTATGATATACTGGCTGATAGCTAACTGTCCCCCAGAGAGACTGGACTGAGAGCTGGGTGTGTCACATCTTAATCTTACCCCACTTCTCTGTCTGGGACTCAGTGATAGAGAACAGTAGAGATCTATTTATATCAAAGAGGATGGAGTTTATGCATTTGTCTATAGCTGTGCTTTAATTCTTCCTCTCCATGTTTAGTCTTTGCCTCCCCAACGTCTTTCTTTTCACCTCATTACATGTGAGACAGACCTTAATGCTGTACACTCATCTACTATGCACCGTAAGATCCTAAAACTTGAACACTTTGTTTTAACTCTTAACCCAGGGGTCCAATGGAACAAGTGTCATTAACATGTAAAACTCATGAATATTATAAACAAAGACTAAAGTTATAGTATATTTACACACCCAGGTGTGAAATGAGCAACCAATCCTTCATTCCTTCATGTAAACACTAATAAAATATTTCATTAAAACAAAATGCCTTTCATAAATATACGAGTTCATAACCACATACGTGTACACACCTGCACACAGACACATGAGTGACAGTGTGAAGACATTATGATGAGAGCTCTGTGTTACACACACTCCCTCTCACTGTCTCTGCTATGAGGTATCTGAAGTGTGAGAGGTTACACATGAACACAATGTGAATAAACTTCATTTATCTTCACTCCACCAGAATTCCATCAGCAGTCATGACACGGTGCTGTATCAGAGTGTGAGATGTGTGTTCTCAATACGATTACCTGGCTGATTTACAGATAAATACATTAGAGAGAAGAGATGATTCATTGTATATACTGTATGTTATAAACTACTTCTGCTGGAGTAGAGCTGGAACCCAGTTCAAATAGTCCCAACATGAGTATAAACCTGCACTGATGTGCTGGTTTGCAAAGCCAATGTTGGCCCAATGTTGCAAACTGCAAATGTTATACACTTTTATCTTTTCAGAGTTGACATGAAGTTGTTGATCAGTTGTTCTGATGCTGAGCGAAGGGGAAACGTGTGGTGTCATGTAAAACCCAGATTGTACTGGTGATGTTAATTATAAGATGGAAGAGAGATTTTAAAAGCTGTCTCTTCAGCAACATGTGTATTTTCTCTGATGTTAGTTCCACAGTTCAGTAAATACTGATGATTGCTGCTTGGTTTGGCAGGTTTGCATACTGTATGTGCATTTCAATGATCTGCAGTTAAATATGGAATGGCTCGGGAGACATTTATTTTTCCTGAATATGTAATATCATAGAGAAGTCTGACGCTGTTTGTAATGTAACAGCATCCAGTTCTTGGGTGTAGTTTTCAAATGAATGAACCATCACACTAGTGGCTGTTCATCTTAATCTGTTGTTGCTGCAGACAGTTAAACACTGAGAGCAACAGTCCAGAGCAAATCACACTGTTCTCCTTTAACTGCCAATCAATCATCGCTCCCTTCTCCGCCTCATCTGTGAATAGAGATCACTGCTGCTGGCTGTCCGTTCACAGCAAAGCAACATCATGTTTTATACAGGACAGTTATTAGTCACATGACTACAAGAAATCATCTGGAAAACATAAACATTGGTCATTTTAGCAATAAAAGCAGTCACAGAGTAGATACAGGACTAGCAGTAAGTAGTAGTAGTAAATACATTTACATTACAGTTCATTACACTTCTTTTAGCTGATGCTTTTGTCCAAAGCGACTTACAATAAGTAAACAATCATGAAGCTACAACTCCGGACAGAAAGCATCTTCCAAGAACATTAGCAGAAGTGCAGTACAATTTTCCTAAATGTCCCTATCTATCTATCTTAAGGTGCATCTATCCATCTCTATCAATAGCTTCAAATAAGCCAAACCGATGTAAGTGCAACATACAGAAATGATAGAATATAAATTCAACCATTAACAAATAAACCAACCAATGTAGTGCTACATACAGAAGAAATACGTTTTTTGTTTTTGTCTTTCTTTGTTTTTTTGGCTGAGGTGCAGTCGAAACAGATGAGTTTTCAGTCTGCGACGGAAGGTGTGCAGACTGTCTGCTCACCTAAAATTAATGGGGAGCTCGTTCCACCATTTTGGAGCCAGGATAACAAACAGGCAGGTTTTATTTGAGAGGTATCTGGGTCCCAATCGCAGTGAGGGAGTAGTGAGTCCATTGGCCGATGCACCTAAACCATGAAATGATCTGAACATCACTGTGACAAATCAAACTGTGTTCATCTGTTGTCTCAGTGGAGCATCAGCTCTTGACACGTGTAGGGCCTGGTGTTGTTGGTCACAGATGTTAAAGAAACATACAGCTCAGACTTTGGTGTGTGTGTGGGTGTGTGTGTGTGTGTGTGTGTACACAAACAAAAGCCATTCCTAACTGATCTAATAACAAGTGGTGTAAAACACATACAGAGGTGGCAACAACCTGCTAACTAATGTTTCTAACAAAGAAGTCTCTACGTGGATGAAAATGTACAGGGTACCCCAACTTACCTAAATCCACACACACACACACACACACACACACACACACAGTAATTGCCAGAACCACGTTTTGTTTCTGTGGGAATTTCCCTGAGCTTAACAGATGACTGCATCAGAGTATTAGCTAGTAGCCTCACTAATTACAATTATTTAAATCACTGAAATTACTATTTGTGCTTTTCCCAAGATAAGACATTCATCCAAAATGTTCTCTTTAATTAATACATAAATTAATGTCTACAAAATGTGCCAAGCTTGCAAAACAGGCAGCAAATGGCAGCCAGGGACGTGTGAGGGATATAGATGAGCATAAAGAAAGAAGAAGAAACACAACACCTCCCTTCATCACACAACACATAGCAGTTACAATAACACAGGGAAAATAATGTTGTTTATCCAACTGTTGAATTAAACATCAAGGAACAGATTCACTGATTTAGACCTGTGATCATTTGTTACCATTCAGGCTTTAGAATATTGTATCTGAGTGAGTTCCACATGTGAACCAGATGTGTGTAAAATAAACAAGAGAGCTAAATGTTGAAAATGCTACCAAATATCACACGCAATGGAGTCGAGTACATTTCTTGTATATTTAATGGGAAACAATATAACAAGGACAACCACTCACATAGCAGCCATCATTATCTAAACAGCTTGTAAAAACCAGACAAGAAAAGGGCAATATAAATAAAAGTAATCGTTACTATGAATGGTTATTTTCATTCTGTGTGTCTACATTTTGGATATGTTATGACATCCAGAGGCCTGGTCCTCCCTGGTGCAATAGAAGTGTAAATGCTCAATGAGCAGCTTTAAATGCATGTAATCCTGCAGAGCCCTGGAGTGGCAGCATTAGAGAGGGAGATCACTGATAACAGACCCCTGAAGGAAAAGTCTGCATATGAAACTGACTGCACTGCAACAACAGCCTTTATAGACACTTAATGTATAACCAACACACACACAAGAAGCAGAATACATAGAGAGCTCCACAAAGGTCCAGAGCTGTCTCACTTTCTTCTCCTCTCTCTCTCTGTATGAGTCTTGGTGATAAACTTTGCCCTTGCTCTCCGTAAGAATGAATGTTTAACAGACACCATCATAACGTTTCATCTATTTTATATTCAGTCAGAGAACACTGACTCTTCTTTCTCTTGACATTTCTATCATTATATCCTGATTAATGTGAGCTGTGAAACCTGAGCTGTGAATCATCAGAGAACCATAGTTACGCATTTAACCTTTTGTTTGGCTGTAGTCATATCATACTTGCTGATATATATATATCATCTTCATGCTGAAAGTGAGTGTTGGAATGCATTTCCTGTGTTACCATGGTGCTGTCATGAGAAGAGAGACTAAGGTCCTCTCATCCTCACTACATGTTCAGCTCTTCCTGGTACCTGGTACAAACAAAAGAACTTCTCTTCCCTTGGCTTTGAACAATCTGTGTGGAAATTGATTTGGTTTTACTCTGTGTGCCATGAACATGGGCTCACAGAAAATGTTTTGCTTCTATGTATTTGATTGGTGGATGATGTTGTGCTCTAATCTCCACTGGACACCAGCTCATACAGCAGCTTCTATGTTTGTCTTCTGATGCTGAGGGAAAACACTGCAGCTTGTTGTGTGGTAACGTTTCACATGTCAACAAAAACTTTCAAACTCCATGAAGTATTTGTTAAAACATAACTGTAAGTACACAAGACTGTCAGCGGATCAGATGGGGAGAGGTGGGAAGTGTGTCACCATGACAACTCAAAATGATCACAGAACATTTTTACTCTTTCATATTATTCCTTTTTATATCCAAAGCGTCTCCTTCATCAGCTCCAGAAAGGTCCAACAATAACTCTGGCACATTGTTCCTCCTCTGCTTGTTGGCATTCTTCACCTTACCGCTCTCCACCATCCCTTCCCCCAAATGATATGTTGTTGTTACAAAATCACATCATTCAAATGCCTTCATAAATATGTATGATGAGGTATGAGGGAGGCCAGTCGAACATTTCTGTTTCCACCTTTCTGATGTTGTAATTATACACCCACATGACTGAATGTGAGATTGTAAATTAATTCTTTGAGTGACGTACACCCACATCAATCAACCAAATAACCCGACAAACCCACCACCCATTTTAAATATTAATAATTGTGCAAGCAAATTGTTGAGAAACACCTGATATCATAATCCAAAGAAAGATTAACATTCTTCACATTAGTTATTATATCTAAACACACATTGAGTTTCCTCCATTTGCTTCTCATAAATACTTCAGTTGAGATATTTATTGCCACTTATATTAAATAAATGTTTTGCTTAAAGTAATTTTGTCTCTAAAGCTAATTTAGCACTTGTTGTTGTTTGTGTCATGTTTGTGTTGTTGGACAGTCAGTCATGCTCACCTGTCCAGCAGGCTTCTTGCTGCTCTGCACACCTGTTCCCAATCATCTCATCAGCCTGTGACCTGTTCCCGTGCCGGCCTCCCCAGCTGCACCTCATCAGCTAACGAGTCTCCCAGCACTCAGCTGCTCCTTCAGCAGTTTGTCACATTGTTTCAGTTTCCTGTCATTTCTGTACTTTACCTGTTTTCACACTTTACTCTGCTGCTTCACACATTTTTATTCCCTGATTTTTTGAACATCAAACATTCATAGAAAGCTATGAAACATCCATAACTGGAACATAAACAGCTATGAGGGATTGACAACAGTTGTACATTGTTTTGTGAAGCATAATTAAACATTACAATCATTTTATTACCGCTAACAGCAATCTTAGAGGACTGAATAATGATAATAATCATGCTTGAGAGAAACATTTCTTCTGCATGAAATCTTCATTAATCTCGTCACAGATGAGCAGGCAGAGCTGTCACTATGTTAGTACGAGGAGTGGGTGTGTTGCTGGGATCTTACTGGATCACTGCTCACTTCCTACTCACAGTTTCCATCACTCAGACACTCACAGCATGTGCTGCTCTCACTGTTTCCCTTCTTTAGCAGAAATGCAGCATGACATTAGTGGAAGTGGAGCCACTGCATCCGTCCGTTGGCCAGAATAAACCTTCTGAAAGGTTTGAAGAGGGAGACACTCTACTTAGTGAGGGGACTCCACTAATGTATACAGACACACACTGGTGTACTGATTCACAGATCAGTGTGTTGCTCTGTTTGTGTCTCAGTGTGGACAGAAGAATCTCAGCAGAATGATCACCAGAGGCAAACACATGCAGGAGGTTTGGCTGTTTTCTTCAGTTTGAATTTCATTAAATATGTATAAACCTTAGACAATAAACCATGCCATAAACCCTGAGAGTGAGGGTTTAGGTTCCTTTAGGATCTGAATGGAGACAACGTGTTCCTGAACACCTGTAGTATGTAAACACACATTATTATAACACAAACGTACAATAAATAAAGTGATGAGGATACTGTAGATGTTGAGGCAATATCTCTTATATCAGTCATATCAAAATGTGAAGTAAATATTAAGAGAACAGATCTGACCGGACGGTTGTTATTGATCCAACATCCAACCTGTGTTCAAATCTCAAAGGAGATGCCTCTCAGTAAATCATTGCTCCTCTAATAACCTCTGAAGCGTTGTGTTCTACTTCTAGGCAGGATGCCAGAGTGTATCAGAGCAACATGGGTAGTTCCCTCTCAGTCAGAGAGCTGTGACACAACTCCCAGCCAGTCTATCTCACATGGCACAGTCACATCCACTGTGCCAGGTTGTCATTTGAAAGCTTTTTTATCGTGCCCTCTCCACTCTTGTATTTTACCTTTAGGACAGATTATTGCTCTTGGCAGCCTCATTGTTCCCAGCGAGGTCTTTACTAAGCCAGAAGATATTCATTTCACCTCTTACTGTGCACATCCTTTAGCACCCAGAGAGACCATGTGTTGTGTTTGTGAATCTAACAACATGTTTGCTGTTCAAAGATCACAACATCTTCACAAGTCTAATGTAAGCAGACACATACGTGTATCACAACTGCAACTTCCAGGGAGCTGTTTGCATGTGGCTATCTTTATACATTTATTGAATATTACATCTATTACCAACCATGTTGCCAATGAACAACAAGCAGCTCCATAAATAACTCCTCCACTGTGACTGAAGACTTGTTCCAGCTCATCTAAGAACAAACCCATTTCATGCCAAGAGAGCGGAGCCAGAATCAGCAACAATAAATCATTCATAAAATTTAAGTTATTTTGTGGAATTCAAGAGCTTTGTATTAAAGTGAGTCTACCCTTCAGCCGCAGCAGTCTGTCCTCTAAGTTCTGACTTAATATATTTCCCTTTTCTCAAAGTATTTAATAGCAGAGAGGTCGAGCTGTTTCAAGTACCAGGTTATTATGCATTCAGCTGTCAATCACAGTCAGGTGGTTTAGTTGAAGGTCTGAATTAGACCTGACAATATGAAGGTGTGAAGGTAAGAAGGCACAGAGGAAACCCTCCACTGCTGGAAGTAGTCCTTATTATAAACATGTACACATAATGATATATTGTGGTGGTATATTATAGTCATAGTGTTTCTAAAGTTGCTCTACATGGTTTTTCACAGAAGCATCAAAGAAAGAGGTCAATGACCTCTACAAGTGCCTGACATGCCTGTTCCAGAGTCATGGAGGGAAAGTCTGTTGCATTCCTCCAATTAAAGCCGGATCTATTTTAGATCAGAAACATCCTCTGTTTCCTCAGATGATAAACTCCCACCAGCCTGATGGCTTTCTTCTTCAGACCAGAAATCACAGAACAGGAGGAGCCAAATATAATATCAATATCAGAACTAATAACAGTGTATTTATCTGCTAAACTTTGCTCTTCACTGTTAGTCTCCTGGAAAGGAGAGAGTCTTAACTGACACTAATGACTTTGCATTTATCCATACACACAATGTACTACACTATAATACTCTGTTAAATATATTCATAGACATGAGGAACATTTTCTGTAGGCAGAGCTTTCTGAGGGTTTTCTCTGTGTTCTCATTAATATATGTTAAGGTCTGCAGTAGAGCTCTGAATAGTTAGAGACGTTAAAGCTACAATACAAACTGGGATATATTACAGGATTGTGAGTTTCAGAAAGTTATACAAGTTTCAGAACCCAATCTGCTGCAGCATACAACTTTATCTACGATGGTGCTTTCTCCATCAGACACACAGAAACTGTTCCAGCTGACAGCGTGGAGGGAGCTGTGGACCTGGTGAACTGTGACAGAGAACTGAACTGACCCTCGTCTTTCAGAAACACAACAGCTCCATTATGCTAAAGCTACATCAGGTTGTTGTTGTCGTCCACACCTCCCTTCTTTACTTATCCTCATGTTCAAGTGTAGGACAGTTGTATTTGAGATTCCATCTTTAGTTAAAACAGGAAAATGACTGAGACTAAATGAGGATGTTTTCACTGAAATGAAGTTAGTCCCATATGCCTGAGAGCAGCAACGCCTGGCAATAGATGAAACATAATCTCACCTGTTGGAAGAATTTGCATCTCTGATATCAATAATGGAGGATTTTAGGAGCTCAGTGGGAGGATACATAGGCCAGAGAAAAGCATGTAGTGCATCCAAATTCCATCAGGATGGTTAATTCCAGAAGTTAGTTTGGATTTCAACTGATCACCTCTGTGTTTTCTTTATTTAAAATAGACCTACATGTTGTTCACTGCACTTGAAAACCCTCAGCATTGTTTTTAAAACTGACAACTCTGACGAGAAGTGTGAGTTTGAACACAGAGGCACAGTAACATGAGCGTCAAACATCAGAGGAATTAAGTAATGGGATTTAGAAACCAAAGCAAACTCAGTCCAGGACCAGCTGAGCCCCCAGCACTTTAATCACATAAGCTCTTTATTGTAAGGACAATGATTCCATGAGGACAATAATAAGCACTAATTAGATTGTCTAGTGTAATCCATGGAATGAACATTAGCTTACTTTGCCTCCTGACTTACAAATATAAATGAAGACATGATCCTACTTGAGTAATTTGCTGAAACTATTTTCCCTTTCCCTTTGACTAATACACAGCTGTTCCACCACAAAGCTTCACCGCCACTGGAGAGGTCGTCATTATGTACAGAAGCTCCGGGAGGTCTGTGTTGTATAAAGAGAGGGGAGAAGTGTGAGTCTCTGGGTATTAACCCATTATTAATGGTGACTGGTGCCTGGCAGCACGACGCAGCACGACTGATTCTGAGAGAGAGAGGCATCTGTCAGACAACACAGGTAAATGATTAAAGGTGTGTAACTTCTTCTCTCTTGTTCAGACTCTCCATCTCTCTCTCTGTCCATCACCTCTTCTCTGTCTAAATGAGCCTCTCTGAAGCTAAACTGCCTTTACAACCTTGTTAAGATGGAAACGTATTGACTTCCAAACTGAATCAGCATCATTTAAGATGCATTGTGTTACTGACGGAGGTTTTAGTCCAACTGTTTAAAATAAATGAATGTGAACGGTTTTAAGAAACTATCACCATTTTATTTGGATTGCTCACTGCTCGCTCCAGGCAGTTGTTCTTGAAGATATGTGTCACATGTTTACTACATACAGTTGTGTACATTACTTGGTGTCTTTTCTCCACACTGTTACATACTGTATGTGACTGGTGAGAGTTTGATGAGCTTTGCTCTCATGTGTTCACCCAAGAGGCATTACAGATGTATACTGGTGGTCAACTGTGTATTGAGCGTTCACGCTGTGAGCCCTCTACAATCAACACTGTGAGAAGTGTTAAGGTGTTCAACCAGATGCTGATACAACACAAGTGGAACGCAGCACCAGTCGGTTGGATGGGATGGGATCTGTGACTGCAGCAGGAAACCCATGTTAGAGATCATCACTACTCGCTCTGCATGTTATTTCATTTCCACTCTCCCCACAGAATGGAGGAAATGTCAGAAGATGAGCTCTGTAATCAGGCATCCCATCCTGATGCATGTCATATATGTATTGGACAGACAGATGGAGCGCAGAACCACTTCCTGTCCCGTCCTTCCTGACAGCAGTAAGATTATTTTCAAATGGAGCTTTAAGGATTTAGATCTTATTTGGATGTCACAGTAACAGACAGCCAGTGAAGTTGCTGGAAATCTGTCAATTTACCAACAGATGAGAAAGATGACAGCCACAGAATGGACTCTCAAGGTGCAAGAAATCCATCTGTCCATCCAGACATCCTCATATCCAGTACATTTTATTACTGTAATTTCAAATGCATGAGAAAAAAGTCAAGAAACCACGTTCAGCCATCTGATGAGCCACATCAAGTGTCTCCAAACGCATTTGCAGTCTCTGCAATACCATAGGCCTGTACTATTCCAAAACAACACACCAGGAAACATGGACTAACACAGTTTAAATCCATCTCAGAATGAAGATTCAGTTCTGGCCCAAAGGGGGTACCTACAGCATCAAGTGTAGGAGATGGGCTCTGTACAATGACTTCAACCTTTCATCACTGTCTAATTAGAGAGCATTCAGTGGACCTCTAATCTCATTCTAAAGCCTCTTTCTTATTGGACTGCATTAAGAAGTAGATGTGACGGTGGCTGGTGAGAAACAGCTAACCTACAGGGGACATTTACTGAGAGGTAGGAATGAGAAAGACAGAGGGTGAACCAGATAAACTAAAGAAAGTAACAGAAGGGAGATATCTTTTAGACCCCAGGGCTCCATCTTTGTAGTTCCATGGTGTGCGATTGCCTGAGGGAAGGCAGCCACTGTGTCAGTAATAAAAAGGTGGAGCACTTGGCTGAAGAGAGGAGAGCAGAGTCACTTTGGATTTCTCTGTGTGTTACTGTCAATATCTGCACTTGCAACTTGTCAACGTGCTAAATAGTATAGAAAAGGAGGAACATGGATCATCAAAATGAATCAGAAATGAACCAAGTGAAGAAGGAAGGCAGTGTAGAGATGTCATGTGCTTTCAGTCACTTTGGAAAATCTGCTTGAGATGAAGATTTTAAATCCAACACGATAGATCCTTCTTACAGTAAAGGAGTGCAGATCTTTTTATTTCATTTCACACACAAACTGTCTGTAACATTTTGAAAAACCTCCTAAATAACTAAGAGAACAGATAATAACAACTAGGTTATCCATAAAACTTTGTTTTATATTGTCATAAAATGATCTTATTAATTTGCTTAAATATTTTTGCATATCTTAAAATGTTTACTTTATTGCTGCTAACATTTTGTTGGCAAAACAACGAGAGACGAGAACAGTTTCTTTCCACAGGTCATCACTGATGAACAGTTAACATCAGTCACATGGTGTCAATAACCCCGCAGCACTAACACCCAGTGTACCTACAGAATATACATGATATATGTTGGAGTTTAAATACGCACACAGGCGTATAGCTAACCCCACAGTGAGCCAACGGGTTAGTGATTCTTTAAACTCTACAACTTTGCACAATTATTGTTTACAAATGTAATGGTAATATATAAATATTATGTTCATATGACTTAAATGTTCATGTTTACCTTGTTCAGCGTTGTTGTCCTTGTTCTTGGCTAAATGTCTATTTCTGTCTGTACACGGAGAGCAACTGAAAACCAGAGTCAAAGTCCATGCATGTGTACACATTAGAGAAAATAAAGCTGATTGTGGAACACCTCTTTTAATTACAATTGGTTCCTGAACCTTTGACCTTATAATCTGCTATAGAGGAACTTTTTCCTTAAACTCATTTTAATGTTGATGCAGCAGTGAAGCAGAGGTCGACTCATGAATTCTATAGTTTTCTGGAAATCCTCCCTGAGGCAGTGTGTCTTCTCAGGATTCAGAACGTCCAGCGTATCTGCTGTAAGTGGAATAATTACTACAGAAGAAGTGCAATTCAATGCAGCTCAGCTCAGCTCAGTGACAAAAAACACAAATGGACATTTATTATATGATCCTTGCGGAAAAAAAACAAAACCTAATGCTTCTGTGAAGACGACAGAGGTTTTTGCATTTAAGACACACATATTCTAATACACACACACACACACACACACACACACACACACACACACACACACACACACACACACACAGGAGGATCCTGAGATGTGTGTCAGCTGGCATTTGCTCTTCTGGAGGGAAACGGGCTGTGCCAGACATGCGCACACACTCTGAATACAAAAGCAGCCTCTGCTGCTTGAAACATGCGCAACACACAACAAAGAAAGAAACATATTATTTGACATCTTTAGAAAGGGAATAATCCTGCTCATAAATACAGAATAGCACCACAGTGTGCAACAGGGCTGTAACACTGGTTTACGGCAACACCCTCAGCACCACATACTGAACACCCAGTCTCCCAACATAGCACCCATTCTTCTTTACTGCACCCATTTCTCCTTTTATTACACTCATTATTTAGCACCCAGTCTTCCAGATTAGCCCAGTGGGAGTCCTCCCAGAATGATTTATTCCACTCGCTGCCCACAGAAATGTGCTGTTCTCTCTGTAGCAGCTCTTACTTTATAGCTAAATACAAATGTAGGATGTTGAAAGTATAAAAAAAAGCATTGCTGTCACTGCATGTCTTTGAGTTTGAAGACTCCTGTGGAGCATTTTCTGGCAAATACAAATGCAGCACATTCATCAAGCTGTGATAAATGGATCATTAATGAAATGTTGGATGATGAGTTGTTTGTGTTGGCGTCAGTTTAAAGATAATAAGTCACGATGTTCATGTGGCTCTGATGTGTGTCTCTATTTGTTTCTTTATCTGCTCAAACCAAAACAATCTGTCCCTGAGACAACAAGGACAACTGGAGCCAGAGTTTCTACCTGCTTATTGCTTCACTTTACTGATGATTTACTTCTGAGACTCCTGTTGTTGTGTCCTCAAGCTTTAGTAAACATCCAGCAGAGGAGATGAATAACTTTATTCAAATTCAAGCAGTGGGGATGAGCCTCAGGTAAGGGAATCTGTGGAGGGAATACTGGAGTTGAGGAAAAAGCAGCTTCAATAATGTTATTCTATCAGGAGCCGACAATGCTCATCATGCCAAAAACACACACTTTACCGGATACGTCTTCTTCTGATGGACAAGAAGGTAAAATCCTTGGAATAATTCAACATGTGTTTCCCAACAAGCACTGTCCCTGACATGCACATACTGTAGTACAACTCTGTTCATCCACTGCCTTCAGTCACAGAGCCCACTGGAGTCTAACTGTAAACAGCCTGCATCAGAAAACACACAGTTATTCCTCTCTGCAGTCCTCATATGTTTAATGAGATGTTTTCCCCCAATTCTCCTATTTCGTATTTCACTTCTGACCTGGAAATCAATCCACTCTGCCATCATTAAGGGCAATTACTTTAATTCTGCAGGGTGGAAGAAGAAGTGTGGAAACACAAACGCATGCTGTCACATAACTGGCAGAGAAACTACTGAGAGCTGTTGTCCACTTCCTGTCTCCTCACAAAGAGACACCATGACCACTCTGTGGGTCTAGCTGGATATAAGACAGATGCTAAACACATCTGGATGGTGACTGACACCACTTTGTGTTTCTTTTGAGGACACAGTGTGAACTCATTCAGCAAATAAAAGCTTTATTTTTTAAATACTAACGGTAACGTAAACACACAAAAGTAATAGTGGTACTAAAATAGTATCATATCTCATATCTATAAATGTATGTCTGCTGCTCCCCTCACATGCAGAACTGGATGTTTATCTCATTTAGATCCACATTCACTGCATTCTCCTTCAACTGTTCATTAATACATCTTGTCCTTTTGAATAATTGACAATAATTCTGTGATAACCCAGCATGCAATTGGATGGCGAGCCTTTTGAACCAGCTGTTGATTAGAAGAGCTATCTTATTACCCACAATCCCCCGTGGAAGCAATTTACCTCCTCTGTAATACCACACATGAGTGTTTATCTGTGTGTGTGTGTGTGTGTGTGTGTGTGTGTGTGTGTGGTGTGTGTGTGTGCGTGGTGTGTGTGTGTGACACAGTGTGATGGTTTTGATTTGAATAATTTTGATTCCTCCAATAATTTATTCATTTATTATTTTTTCCTTAATTCTTAAACTGAATTGAAACTGAGACAATAAATGTTAAAGAGAGAAATGTATCACATCTCCATAAGTTTTATTTATCCAGCATGCATAGTGCAATATATCATCACCACAGACACGTAGAGTGTGTCTGATCACAGCACAATGAGAGTTCAACTGTATTCAGTGTGAGAATCCCTCCTTTTGATCTCCAGAGCAGAGCTCTCACTGGGATTAAGAGTTTGAGTTTGCAGCTGTCTGTTGATAGTTTCTTTTTATGGGTAGAAATGTGAACGTTTTCCCTGTTCAGACGATGACTTGATGTGCAAAACAAAAAGTCACAACTAACATGACAGTAATTCAACAGGAACAAGAGGTGGGAGCATGTTCTGACCTTATGAAGTAACCAGTGGCACGTTCCCTTCCTTTAAACTGCTGTTCTGTCTTGTATCTGATATCCAGTGGAACTCACAGTGGGACGCACAGACATACTGTTACCATGCAACAGTTTTGAGCATTATGGAAATGAGTTTATTCCCAAGATATTACATTTAAAAAATAAAACAAGTTAAATATATTAAAAACATATTTTCTTTTTTTGGAAATCATAATTCATTGAAATTAAGTGCTGAAAACACACACACACACAGACCACCTCACACCACACACATACACACACACATTACGCACACAGGAACACACACACACTAACACACACACACAGGACAGTAGGCGCACACAGACACAAACACCACTAAACACCACAAACAGACACACACACAATGCACCAGGACACACACACGCCACAAACAGGCGCACAGGACACACACACACACACATAGGCGCACACACACATGTTCATCTCTGTGTTAATAACTGTCAGACCATTTTCTCCCTCTCTCCTCTCTCTCTCTCTCTCTCCCCTCTCTCCTCTCTCCTCTCCTCTCTCTCCCCTCTCTCCTCTCTCCTCTCTCCTCTCTCCCCTCTCCTCTCTCCCTTCTCTCTCCCTCTCCTCTCTCCTCTCTCCTCTCTCCTCTCTCCCTTCTCCTCTCTCCCTTCTCTCTCCCTTCTCCTCTCTCCCTTCTCCTCTCTCCTCTCTCCCTTCTCTCCCTCTCCTCTCCCTCTCCCCCTTCTCCCCTCTCCCTTCTCCTCGCTCCTCTCTCCCCTCCTCTCTCCTCTCTCCCTTCTCCTCCCTCCTCTCCCCTCTCCTCTCCCTTCTCCTCTCTCCTCTCTCCCTTCTCCTCTCTCCTCTCCCTTCTCTCTCCCTCCCCTCTCTCCTCTCTCCTCTCTCCTCTCTCCCTTCTCCTCTCTCCCTTCTCTCTCCCTTCTCCTCTCTCCCTTCTCCTCGCTCCTCTCTCCCTTCTCCTCTCTCCTCTCCCCTCTCCCCTCTCCCTTCTCCTCTCTCCCTTCTCCTCTCCCTTCTCCTCGCTCCTCTCTCCTCTCCCCTCTTCTCCTCTCCCCTTCTCTCCCTCCTCTCCCCTCTCCCCTCTCCCTTCTCCTCTCTCCTCTCTCCCTTCTCCTCTCTCCTCTCCCCTCTCCCCTCTCCCTTCTCCTCTCTCCCTTCTCCTCTCTCCCTTCTCCTCGCTCCTCTCTCCCCTCCTCTCTCCTCTCTCCCTTCTCCTCCCTCCTCTCCCCTCTCCCCTCTCGTCTCCCTCCCTCCTCCCTCTTCCC